>NC_051251.2:43018155-43308888 GCF_015237465.2 Chelonia mydas | reverse complement strand
TAAGTAGAGCAGGACAATTACAGCCAACACTCCTGTTAATACATCCCAGAATGATATTTGCCTTTTTCAGAACTGCATCACATTGGTGACTCATATTCAATTTGTGATAAATTATAATCCCCAAATCCTTTTTTAACAATACTACCATCTAGCCAGTTATTCCCCATTTTGTAGTTGTGAATTTGATTTCTCCTTTCTAAGTGAAGTTCTTTGCACTTATCTTTATGGAATTTCATCTTGTTGAATTCAGACCAATTCTCCAATTTGTCAAGGTCTTTTGAATTCTAATCCTGTTCTTCAAAGTGCTTGCAAATCTCCCAGTTTGGTGTCATCTGCAAATTTTATAAGCATACTCTCCATTCCATTTTCTAAGTCATTAATGAAAATATTGAATAGTACTGGACTTGGGACGACCTTTGTGAGACTCCATTAGATACTCCCTCCCAGTCTGACAGTGAACCATTGACAATTACTCTTTGAGTATGGTCTTTCAACCAGTTGTGCACTCACCTTATAGTAAATTAATCTAGACTGCATTTTCCTAGTTTGCTTATGAGAATGTCATGTGGATCTATCTTAAAAGTCTATCTACTGCTTCCCCCATCCATTTGGCCAGTAACCCTGTCAAAGAAGGAAATTAGATTGGTTTGGCATGAATTGTTCTCGACAAATCTATGTTGTCTGTTCCTTATTACCCTATTATCCTCCAGATGCTTACAAATCGATGTTTTAATAATCAATCCAGGTATCGAGGTTAAGTGGATTGGCCTATAATTCCTTTTTGTTCTCCTTTTCAAAATAGGTACTATGTTTGTCCTTTTCTGCTGGGGCCTCTCCTGTCCTCCATGAGTTCTTGAAGATAATTGCTAAAGGCTCTGAGATTGCTTCAGTTGGTTCCTTAAGAACCTTATGATTAGGGCCCTACCAAATTCATGCTCCATTCTGGTCAATTTCATGGTCATAGGATTTTAAAAATCCTAAATTTTCAGTTTCAGATATTTAAATCTGAAATTTCACGGTATTGTAATCGTGGGAGTCCTGACCCAAAACAAAGTTGTGGGCATGGGGGGTGGGGGGAGTTGGGCTATTGTGTGTGTGTGTGGTTTACAGTACTGCTGCTCTGACTTGTGTGCTGCTGTCTTCAGAGCTGGAGTTCCAGTCAGCAGCTGCGGAGCTTTCTGTGGCTGGGGGAGGTTCCTGGAGATGGGTCTGACCTGGTCTCAGGAGTGGCCCTTGCGGAGGAAGGGGAAGTTCTGTCCCTCCCCAGCCTGTCCAGGACTAGCAGCTGAAGCCCAGTGCACAATAGGAGCCCCTGGCTGGGTGCCCTCCCTGACTCCGGGCTCAGCACCTGGGAGTTAAAGGGGCCTTGGGTAGGTAGTGTGTATGTGTGTGGGGGTGTGTGACCACAGCACCCCCTTGACCATGGAGTCGTGGATGGTCACTCACTCGCCCAGCAGTAAGGCCGGCTCTGACCTCCCATGCCCAAAATTGATGACCCCGCCATACCATGCCACCCTCACTTCTGCACTGCTGATGGCAGCTGCACTGCCTTCAGAGCTGGGCTCCCAGCCATCAGCTGTCTCTCTCCAGCTGCCCAACTCTGTGAAATCTGGTCTCCCCTACGATAGCCAGATTTCACGGGGGAGATCAGATTTCACGGTCCGTGATGCTTTTTTCACTTCCATTAATTTTGTAGGGCCCTACCTATAAGGAGTCTCATCAGGCCATGCTGACTTGAATACATATAACGTATCTGATCTTTAACCCATACTTTCCCTATTTTGGCTTGCATTGCTTCCCCTTTATTTTTAATATTAATTGTGTTGAGTATCTGATCATCATTAACCTTTTTAGTAAAACTAAATGTTCAAATAAATTGGTTAGTCTCTAAGGTGCCACAAGTACTCCTTTTCTTTTTAAAGAAAAATAGGAATTAAACACTTCAGCTTTCTCGATGTCATCAGTTGTTAGCTCTCCTTCCCTGCTAAGTACAAGAGTTACACTTTCCTTTGTCTTTCTCCTGCTTCTAATGTATTTCAAGAACTTCTTCTTATTCCCTTTTATGTTCCTTGCTAGGTGTAACTCATTTTGTGCCTTAGCCTTTCTGATTTTGTCTGTACATGTTTGTGCTATTCTTTTTTACTCCTTCTTGGCAATCTGTCCATGTTTCCACTTTTTGTAGGATTCCTTTTTGATTTTCAGGTAATTAAAGAGCTCCTGATGGAGCCATATTGGTTTTTAATATTCTTCCCATCTTTCCTTCACATCGGGATAGTTTGAAGTTGTGTCTTTAATATTGTCTCCTTGAGAAACTACCAGCTCTCCTGAATTTCTTTTTGCTTAGAGTTCCTTCCCCTTGTACCTTACTTATCAGTTCTCTGAATTTGTTAAAGTCTGCTTCTTTGAAGTTCATTGTTGTTTCTGCTGCTCTGACTTCTTCCTTTCCCTAAAATCATGAAATCTATCATTTCATGATCACCTTCACCCAAATTGCTTTCAACCTTCATATTCACTACCAATTGCTCCTTGTTGGTCAGAATCAAGTCTAAAATGGCTGTCCTCCTGGTTACTTGCTCTACTGTCTGAAACAAAAATTTGTCTGTAATACATTCCAAGAACTGATTGCAAATTTTGTGTTTTGCTGTATTTCTTTTCCAACAGATATCTGTGTAGTTAAAAGTCCTCTATTACTACCAGGTCTTGTGTTTTGGATATTTCTGTTATTTGTTCTAGAAATGCCACATCCACCTCCTCTTCCTGATTTAGTGGTCTATAATAGACCCCATCCATGACATTACCTCTGTTTTTTACTCTTTTTATCTCTACAGAAACTTTCAACTTCTCACCTCCTTCTGCATCTCAGAACAGGTATATATTTGTGATATATAATGAAACACTTCTTCCCTCTTTATCCTGCCCATCCTTCCTGAACAAGCTATACCCATTTATACTAATATTTCAATCTTGAGACTTATCCTACCAAGACTCTGTGATGCCAATTAAGTAATGAGTTAGCTTATGTACTAATACTTCCAGTTCGTCCTGTTTATTCCCCATACTTCTTGAATCTGTGTTGAATCTAAGATGTTGAGCAGATTCCCCCATTGATTTCCTTTCTGTTGCTTCTATGACTCTACTGTAATTTTCCAATTCCCCCCAACAAATAGCCCTCTGTTAAGGTTGCCTTTTTATGCTTATCGGTAGGCTTTTGTCACCTGCCCCCTTTGAACTAGTTTAAAGCCCTTCTCACTAGGTTGGCAAGTCAGTGCATGAAGATACTTTTCCCTTTCTTGGTCAGATGGACCTCATCTCTTCCCAGCAGATCTTCCCAGAATAGCATCTCATGGTTGAGGAAGCCAGAGCCCTCCTGTTGACAACATCTACACAGCTATGCATTCACCTCCAGGATGCGTGTGTCCCTGCCTGGGAGTATATGTGCTCACAAGTGCTGTGTGGTTTACAAGAACAGTGGCTTGAGGTAAAACTAGTCAGCTGGGGTAACTGCACCTTAGGGGACAAAGGATCTGGGATTTCTGTGAGTAGCCAGTGTTAGGGGCTGGATATCACAGGGGAAAGATTCAAAGTGACTTGGGAACTGGGGTGCATTTATTGTTAATCTGCTAGGTGAAGACAGGGTTGGCATAGCCTAAAGAAGAGTGCTTGAGTGTCTGAAAGGCTGGTAGTATTAGGGAGCTAACATCCACCCAGGCACAGGCAAGAGTCCCTCACACTGTATATAGCATGTAACAAGGTGACTCTCCATCCTGGGTACCCTGAGAACCATCACACAGGTCCCCTGGATCTCACCTTTCATGTTGTGGCTGCCAAAAGTATGGAGGCAGTAAAGGATTAGTGGGGAGGTGTGTTACTACATGACTGCCTGTAGCCCCCATTCCCTATTTCCATAACATTTTCATGATTTCATCCCCCTCGGTGCCATGCAGTGAAGGAGAGAATTTTGGTTTAAAGGGGCCAGGTGCCTGTGCTCATGCCTTGTGTGCAGCAATGTTCTGGTTGTGCACCAGTCTCAAATACAGTATCATGTTTGATTGTGAGTGATCAGATGTTTCTGTCAGTTATAATAAGATGTGCAGATCTTACTTTTACAGGAAAAAAAATATACCCACATTTTGTACTTCATGTGCAGATATATCTCCTTCTCTGTCTTTGATTTATGGCTTTTTGTGTAAGAGGATTGTCACTATGTTTTATGCTAGTGTCCCCCTTTTCCCGCTAGATTATCCTGTAAACTCTTACAGCCCTAATGATCATTTGTTATTGTCCAATTTACCCCTCCCGAGAAATGTTCTGTGTCCTTTTTCTGGAACTTGTTATGGCTGCTTCTGAAATGGCTAGAGGTGTCAGTAGAGAGAGATTCAACTCTCTCTCTAGCCCTACTGTGAGCCGTGACTCCAACAATGGCATCTCCAGCCAAACTGAGAGGAGGAGACAAACTTAGTCTTGAACTAATTACGCACACACACGGCTGCATGTTATGTTACAGCTACATTACCAGCTGGCCCACTAGCCTATCCTTTTAAAGTTTCTTTTCTTCAATGGATTTAATTAGATCAGTGAAAACCTAACGGACTTTTGCATATTCCAAAGCTGCATATCAAAAGGAACTTCCCTTGAGTGTTGACAGTAGAGATCTGATGTCACGAATACAGTGCACATTTTCTTGCAGAGGGGTTCCTAATGTCCATTCATCACATTCAGACTTTATTGGGGAGGGTTCCCAATTCCCTGGTTTTGAAGCATTAAGAATGAATGAAAGGCAGATTGTGTTGCTTAATCAAAGAGGAGAGCTCCATTGCAGTAGTGTTTCCTGTCAAATGAGTGATGTATGCCAGTGCTGCTCCATTTAGTTTGTTACTTTGCACAGAGGTTTACAGAGTTTAACCACTGTTAGTGCTGAACTTGATCCTTCCACAGTGCATTGGGTTCCCTTCACAAATGCAACAAATGACATGGTCATGTTTAACTCTGGTCAGGAAACCAGAGGTGTTTCAGATCAGGCAGAGAGTAATTCAGATGGTTGCTGAACCATGGTGTCTACTGAACAATAGGGTTCAGCAATTCTCAAACACTGATGGCATTTAAAGGCCATCCCCCACTCCCTGTTAGCTTTGCTTTATGAACAAAGACTTTACAATGCTAGCTATTCCTAATGCCTTGTGGCAGATCTTGACAATGTGGTTGTTTTCTTTACACAGATATGAAAGACAAGAGGTGTTTTCTAATGCCAAACAGCTGTGATGTCCAACATATCGATACCCCCTTTCATTTGCTTTTTGGAGAACATTCATGTTATTGTATTTTTGGTTGCAGAAGTGTTTAGGGATTGGGTGTTCATTGTATCAGCCCCTGTATTTGCATACAAACGGGTAGCTGGCTCCAACAAGGGCATTTGTTGTTTTCTGCTGTTTGTTATTTGCCATTTGTGATGCGTTATTCTCCTCTTTAAAATGTTTCACTCGTCTGGTCAAGGAGCAGAAAACAGGACTGTGTGACTTAGGTGATTGGTTGCACACCAAGAACAGAGAATAGTCTAAGTGAACAGTTTGCAAACAATCCATTAAACTCAAATTTGCTTGCTTAAACTGTTCATCGAACAATTATAAATAGTAAATAAATTAGTCAAAGTCAAAGCCCATTTGTGAAGGATTTATCAATAGAAAACGGGCTACATTTGTCAGATCATTGATTCTCAACCAATGCTTTGATCAGCTGTATTAGACACATGACAATAAAGTACAAACTACTGTTCAACTGTAATCCAAATTCCTGCCCTTTTTAAACACAGGCCCATGCAGACCCTGTTATGCGTTATGAACAATCTGCTATCATTGATTTTTAAGTGGGGCTGGAGAAACTCAGCACCTTGCTGGATAGTCCCTGTGTTTGGTTTATCCAGCCATCGTGTATGCTCTTTGGAAGTTCTTCAGGTCCTTCTGGTAGAGATGTGTTAATACCTATCTGCACAGCAAAAACCAGACTAGCAGTAGGGCTGGTTGAAATATTGTCATTTACATTTTTTTCGATGAAAAACTATTTTTCACTGTAAAATTTTTTTTTGCTGAATGAAAAACAAAATCATTTTTGGTTTTGATTTTTTGTGTGCCCCCAACCCTTATCTTTGTGAAAAAAAATCACAACAAATATCAAATAAATGGAAAATGTTTTATTTTGTTCAATTTTTTTAATAAAAAAACATATAGGATTTTTTGACCAACTCTAAAAGCCAGCAAATAGGGGGATTGTGCTTGAATTGCTTTCACTGTGCAAAATACAACAACTGGAATTATTAGGAATTTGCTTCCCAACATGTCAGCATCTGCTCAAAGCAATAAAACCTTCCCCTTTAGCTTTCAGCCTTGCATAATACATCAGCACATCAAGGTAGCCCACATTACAGTGTTTCAGTCATAGAATCATAGAATATCAGGGTTGGAAGGGACCTCAGGAGGTCATCTAGTCCAACCTCCTGCTCAAAGCAGGACCAATCCCCAACTAAATCATCCCAGCCAGGGCTTTGTCAAGCCCAAACTTAAAAACCTCTAAGGAAGGAGATTCTACCACCTCCCTAGGTAACCCATTCCAGTGCTTCACCACCCTCCCAGTGAAAACGTTTTTCCTAATATCCAACCTAAACCTCCCCCACTGCAACTTGAGACCATTACACCTTGTTCTGTGATCTGGTACCACTGAGAACAGTCTAGATCCATCCTCTTTGGAACCCCCTTTCAGGTAGTTAAAAGCAGCTATCAAATCCCCCCTCATTCTTCTCTTCTGCAGACTAAATAACCCCAGTTCCCTCAGCCTCTCCTCATAAGTCATGTGTTCCAGCCCCCTAATCATTTTTGTTGCCCTCCGCTGGACTCTTTCCAATTTTTCAGAATCCTTCTTGTAGTGTGGGGCCCAAAACTGGACACAGTACTCCAGATGTATTGTAAAAATTTAATGTATATCGTAAAATGTATAAAATGTAAACTGGACAAAATATAATCCAATAGATGCTCATGATTAATAATGAAAATATTTTAGGCCAGGTTGTGGCCACATTGGTCTTTAAAATAATCAATTTAGCCTACATTTTTAGTTAATCCACTGATGGATCCATGAATAGCTAGAACCAGAATATGATGTGGGAATTCAGAAAATTCCTACTTTTGAGGTTTAAACAGATAGGGCCACATTTTGTGAGACAAACCAGCACTCAGACCAGGGCTGCTCACTCAGCTGCCATGATTCACCCTGGTGGCTCCTTCATGGAGCCGTGAGCAGAGGCATGTGAGGTTCTCCACCTCCCCCAACACCTGCCCCTTTTGAGGAGAGACAGAGGCCCTGGTGCACATTTACATTGAGTGCGCCAGGTTGCAACCCCTTCTCTGGCTCCTCCAGAATCTTCTCCTCAGGCTCTGGTTCCACTTTCCTCACACCTTCTGATCCATGCACACCCTATCCATTGTCCCACAAAATTGCAAGACCTCCTTGTCAACCTCCTCTTGGCGCTGGCCAAGATGACTGTCCACCGTATCAGGAGGAGGAAGTTGGATGGGAAGGTGCTCTGCAACTGTGGGGCCTATTTCCAATCCTCCCTCAAGTTATGTCTCTGGGCTGAGTTGCTCTGGACTGTGTCCACTGGCTCCCTGGACACCTTTGAGGTGCTGTCCAGGGTTCTCTCCTTGGTGTCTCCCTCTGGGTCCCTGATTTTGAATCTGTGACCTCCACCCCCAATCCTGTTTTTTCATTAGTTGTCCCCAGTAATCATTTGATGCCTGGGTCCGATGGCTAGGAAAGAGGGGCCTTTAGATGTGGCAGGCTTCTGCCTTCCAATCCCCAGTGCTTCAATAGGTGTTATGAGTCATCCCTTCAAAGCCTGCAGTGACTCAGCCCTCAGGCATGCTGCAGCAACTAAGCTGCACTGACTCATCCCATAAGCAGACCCTCAGTCCTCAGCTATTCCTGAGTAGGGCTCGGGCCAGATGTCCCCCAGGCACAGGTATTTCACTAACCGTGCCAGAACTGCAAGTTGGTGTGGGCAACAGCACTACTCACCCAAGAACCCTCCTGTTGCCGCACAGCATTACAGGTTCCTTAGGCTTCCAGACTGCTCTTGATCCTGCCGCCAGCCTTACCTTGTTTCAGCCCTCTTCAGCATTGTCCATGCCCAACCCTGACCCTGCTCCAGCCCTGTTCCTGACCTGCTTCAGCTCTGGACCGCCTCGTGATCCCCAGACCTTTGACTGGCTCCAGCAGCCTTTGGCCTGCTTCCTGTGACTGTCATGCTGATTTGCCTTGTCCATGGACTCTGACCCTGGTTCTGATCCAGGGCCTGTCCCCAGACCACAGATTCAGGGCTGCCTTTGGCCTGGTCCCAACACCACCGCTCCACCCACCATGTCTGTCCACCTAGAATCCAGAGCCTGGTACATTTAGCCATGGAGTAACTCCAGTGAAATCGGTCGTTCAGGCGGAATTGGTTTATGCTTAACTTCTGAGAGGGTAAAATTTAAGGCTAACTGATTAAAAAAAAATACTGTGGTGACTGCAAACTGTCTGTTTGGTTTAGGAAGACCTTTATTTAACAGCAAACTTTTAACCAGCTGATGTTGCCTACTTGCGCAACACCACCAGCAAGCTTTGAAAGCTGGGTCCAGTCAGAGTTCAAGAGTAATCAGAGATCCCAAATCGGAAGTATAGTGCTCATTCAGGAAAGTGGGTAGGGAGAGACGTAGTGCCAAATCATGTTTGCCTTACTCATGCAGATATTCCCATTGATGTCAATTTTATCCCACGCCATCTAGAATTACGGGTAAGTTATGTCTTCAGTTTTACTCCAAATGGAAATTACAGCATGTTTTGGACAGAAAAAAACTGAAACGTAGTCTTTTTTTTTTTCATTTGAGCTTTAATGTCCTTTCCTTTTAGCCAAAAGCATCAGCCAGATCTCTCTGTGTTTTGCCCCAACCATTTATCCCACTTTCTTTTGACAGAAGAATAGAAAACAACATTTGCAGAATTCCAAAGTTAATTATACTTTTTCAGGCTTAAAGTACTGTGGCAGATCCAAAAAAAGGCAACAGAAAATTAATTCCTTTAAAAATATGAAAAAAGGAAGTTGTGTAAGATGGGGTAATTAATCTTGCAATAAAAATAATTGTTTACAGTTAAAATTAATGTAACATGTATTCCTCAGCAGATAATAAATTATGGGTTTTCTCATTAGCATTTGAATTGATTTCCTCTAATTTCTGAGGAGCACATGAGCATGTGACTAGATTAAGTTTAATTGGACTACAGCTGGTGCTGATTGTGTGGGGAGTGGGGGTTTTCTGACTGACTGGCCGTCTTTGCATTATGTTTCATTGTCTTCTTCATCCCTTTCAGCTTTTCTTGTACATATTATAAGGAGCTGTGAGTCTGAAAGATTAGGGAATTAAAATGGAAGGGAATCCTGTGAATTGTGAACAGTGCAAGAGATAACTAAAGACATTCAGGGGAATTATATGGTGTCAAGTGGGCGAGCACCTTGAGGAAAAGAATGTCATTCTTGAGACCCCAATTACAACACTATATGATGCAGAGGAGAAATACAGTTTTATATCTGAGACATTTGGAGAGGTGATCACATTGGGCCAAATTCTGCCCCCTTTGCAGTGAATAGTACTCTGCTCCATGAGTGGCTCCATCAATTTCAGTGGGATCATTTGTGGAATAATATATTACTCAGTGTGAGAAAGTTTGGCAGAATCAGGCCTTATTAAAAATAGACTGGTATGGAGTATAAAGTGTTGAAAAGAGAATGGCTGCTAAGAACTGGGTAACTTACAGTCAGGAGAAGAGAAAAAATAAAGCATGGCTACTAAGGGCATGTGCAAACTAAGGAGGGAAATGGTTGAATATATTATTAACTTTGCAAGAGCCTAAAGGTGACAAAGTAAATTCAGAGGAGGAGCATGGAGCATATGTTAAGGCTATTAATGAGAAAGGAAGGGGTATAATGTATAAGAAAAGGCAGGTGCTAATGGTGAGCAACTTAATAAGAGATGTGACTAGAGAGTCAAATTCACACCTGATGTAATTCCATTAAAGTCAGTGGAAATATACCAGGAATGAATTTGGCCCACCTTGTATAATCATAATTTTGAACCTGAGGACCATCTTCTGTCTCCTGGGTGTCTTACATCAAGATGGAGTGCAGTGTTTATTGCAGGTCTGAGTTGAACCTGAGACAAGTAACAAGCGTGTACGGAAGCAGAAAGAACATCTTACAAACCAAGATTAAGTGATTAAAATTCACTTTAACAAATAGGCTTTCCAGGGTAGCTTTCTGAGAAATAATACTGGGTCTACATTCATGGCTAGCTATGTGGAGAAATTCTAGGCTTCTTTTAAAGCAGTTGAGTTTATAGAGGGTAGGTCAGATTACATAGGATGAGATTTGGAACAGGCAAGTATATGAGCATAACTTTTCAAAAGATAGCACTGGAATGGAGGAAAGGAAATAAAAACAAAAACCAACCAACCTAGGTAACAGTACTGTGCTGGATTCCTCACCCTTACTCTGATTCAGTAGTGGCCTATTCCACAAGTTGGACCAGTTTCTTCAATGGGATTTGTCACAGAGCAGGGCACTACTTGCTGTGAGTAAAGGTGGCAACATCCTGTCCCTATGGTTGTTAGATTGGAAGAACAAGCAAAATGTAGTGCAGAGAACAAATTAACTTGATAGGGCAGAATTGGAAATGTTAGGGTTGGAACTGACTGAATAGTTTGTTCTGTATGATATATTTGGACAAAATAAACACATTTGCAAAATTACCAGTTGTCACTTTTTCAGATTTGCCATTAGCTTTTGAAGCTTGACTTTTAAAAATATTCCTATGACATTTCATAAAATGTTTTTCAGAAGACTTGTGAAAATTCACATAGGAATGATTTTTCCTGCTTGGGGCAAACCCACTCCCCGGAATGTAATTATCCATGTTCGAGTTTGGCCAGGAGTAACACACCTTCCCGTAAGCAAAGGGCCATGGTGTCTTGAACTGCTACAAATGGCCAGGACTATGTTCTTTATATTTTATCTGAAAAATAACAACCCCATCAGTATATTGTATTCTAGCACCATGCTGAGATGTTGGCTTAGTACTGATTCAGTGGTAAGACTGCCCCCTTCACAGGGAATAGCACCAATTCCTGCAGCTGGGTTTTTCTTGGGGCTTTCCTTGCTAAATATTGCCCAGACCAAGTCTTGTGAGGCTTGCAGGATCTAACAAGGTTATATGCATGGATGACCTGACAATAGCAATCTTCAGGTATCTGCACACCTAAATTTTGGGGTCAGATATGTTGAAGGAACAGTTCATAATCTTTTACATCAAAATTAAAAAAATCTTAAATTTCCTTTGTAAAAATAATAATTTTTTTTTTACAAATTTTGGAAGTTATTTATTAGATGGGATAGATTTTGGCAATTAATTGATCTTTAACTATTCATGGTAAATAGGCCCAATGGCCTGTGATGGGATGTTAGATGGGGTGGGATCTGAGTTACTACAGAGAATTCTTTCCTGGGTATCTGGCTGGTGAATCTTGCCCACATGCTCAGGGTTCAGCTGGTTGCCATATTTGGGGTTGGGAAGGAATTTTCCTCCAGGGCAGATTGGAAGAGGCCCTGCGGAGTTTTCGCCGTCCTCTGTAGCATGGGGCACGGGTCACTTGCTGGAGGATTCTCTGCACCTTGAAGTCTTTAAACCATGATTTGAGGACTTCACTAGCTGAGACATAGGTGAGAGGTTTATTGCAGGAGTGGGTGGGTGAGATTCTGTGGCCTGCATTGTGCAGGAGGTCCGACTAGATGATCATAATGGTCCCTTCTGACCTTAATATCTATGAGTCTAAGTATATTGCAATAATGCCTATGAGCCCCAGTCATGGACCAGGATCCTATTGTGTTTGGTGCTATATAACACTGAACACATAGGCAGTCCCTGCCCCACCAAGCTTACTCTCTAAGTGAAGGGATTTTAAAGAGTTTCCTTGGTTACTGTGGCTGAAGTGTGTTCTATGTGTCCCAGCAAGCGCACACTGAAATGGTAACTAGCAGAAATGGCAAGTTAAAGGGCTTGCCCTGGGATGGATGTGTGAGGCAGGGTTCTAAGTAACCAGGAGCTGAGTTCTGGCTGTGTTTTCCAGCAGAAGCTGAGCACTGGCACTCCTCCCACCATAAAAATAAAATGCTTCTGACTGTTTCACTTAAGCAAGAAAAATAATGATCCTAAGCTTGAGAGTGAAATAGAGCGTTAAAGGAAGTAATTGGAAGAAGGAATGAGAACAGTTAACTGCAGGGTCTGATTGGACCTGTTCTGCATTGTTCACTGCTATATGCCTCCCTTGATTTATTCTGAGCTTGAACGTGCCGCAGTGTTACAGGTTTTCTCTGCACCTTTGTCTTTCCATTTTCAGCACTGTACAAAAGGAGTCTGTAAAGTATCAATGTCCCTCATGTGCATAAGGATTCTTCTTAGCGTATTCACAATGTGTCTCAGGTGACACATGACCAGGACTCATCACTGAATTTGGTCCACTGGTTGGATCATTAGCTTCCCTGGCCCAGGCTGGGTCCCAATGGGGAACACAACATGAATGCTGATTCATGCCCTCCTTTTAAGGATTAATTCAAAGAGATGCTCACCAATGCCAGAAAAGCAATGCAGGGTACTAAAAACTTCCTTCCATAATCAAGGATTTTCTGAGAGCCTCTAGCATCCTGCATACCCAGAACCCATCAAAATGGTTCGGCTCTACTCTGCTCATATGCTAATTTTCATGCAAGTTTCAAGACATTAACACAGAGACTGAACTATCGTTTTGCTTCAGCTACGTCCTCCCAATCAAAGCATACAGTATAATTTGACTGCCGCAGAATGTGCTGCGTACCATCTCTAATTGGTTGGGCTGTCAGTACAGGATTTTAGCTTGCCCGGGCCTTTCAATCTTCCATGTTTTATGTGCATTAAATCTTTCACCAACTACAAAATGCCTCCCCCACCTTTGACTTTGTGTTTTAGGAGAGCAATAATCCACAGCTTTTGTTTTCCGTTTTATCATAAATTGAAATACACACACACTTAAATTTTCCTAATAAATAAAGTGCTATGTTGTTCTATAGCTACCTTTTCACCTCATTACAGCTCAGTGGAGTAGAGAATGATGTCATGGTTGACCCAGCACCAGTATGCCCATAAATGATACAGTATGTTCCCCCCTTTATTTCCTGGCTAAAGCACTGGGAAGGAGCTTAATATGAAATTCATGCCGTGATGACAGATTTAAAAGTTGCTATGGACTGTAACAGACAGCAACTGCATTTTGCAGACACACATGACACATACCACTCTCTTGTATTCTAATGTGGTGACATTCTTAGTTTAAAGAGTTATGTTTCTATCACATATTACTGTTGTCTGTCCACAAAATTAGGCAGGAGGAAAGAAGAGAAGGGGAGGAGAGAGAAAACATTGAATTTGATATACTAGTTTACGAGGAGACTATCCCAACTATTAATGAGGGGCGACACACACTGGTTTCTAAACAGAGTGCCCTTCAGTTCTGTGCCTTTCAGGGGATGTTGGCTATGTGAAAGCATACAAGGCAGTTGCATTTCATGTAGTGAAATGGGCCCCTTACACTTTTAACATTGAGACTCTGCAAACCAAAATCGTGCTGAACTGTAAATCTGCAAGCAGGAAACTAACATGTCACGCTTGAGACACCCCATTTTGGCTGGGTTTTCAAAGCAATTAAGTAAATAGCCAGCACGTGATGTCTCCCAAGCAATAAAACATACCACTGAGGAGAATTTAAAGGAATGGGCCAAGGAGAGTTTTCCCTGATAGTGAGTTCTGATGTACTTCACTTGCTATCTGTGCTGAAGAAACTTCTCATGAAAATAAGGCTTGATTGTAAATATGAGTAACTGTCTGTAACCTTGGCATGTTCCTTCACCTTGCATTGGCTGTCCTCTTTTGCATTTATTTACTATCGCTCCATACGTGACAGAAAAAAAGCCACTCAGATTTATTGATATAAAGCAAAGTTATGCAAATACATAAGCATTATAAACTAGTACTGCACTAGATCAAAAAGCAGAATGACATTGGCCTCCTACCAGAAGACATTTCACATCATCCTGGAACCCTACCAAACAGCTGATTTCATCCACTGAAAAGAACATCTAGTAATTTCACTCAGATATCCCCTTCCATATTCCTGACCAGGAATTTGATGCAGCCAAGGAAGAGATTACCCCAGAGATTCCTTCCAGATTTTACACTGAGCCCAGTGCATGCTGGAACAGGACTTTGGGAGGTCAGGGTGCTTAGCAACTTGCAGGATGAAGTCCTTAGCTATGTGAGAATACCTGTTCACTGCAGACATGATCAATAAAACTCATAGTTTATGTACTTCAATATTGAGTTTCTGTGCCTTGATTTAAGGACCTCCCCGTGACACAACCCACATCAAACCCAAGGGAGCTAAATTTTCCTGCTCTGCATGAATGAAATGTTGCCACTCTGTTCAATTTAGAGGATCTTTATCGTGTGGAGACCTTCCTGTATAGGTAGAGCTAAATTCCACTTTTACAGCCTACGCTAAATCTCTTCATGCAGTGAGGCAATCCTTAGAGAAGAGGCTAGTAATGTTATACCCCATCCAACTCTGCTCCAGAAAGATACTAACTAGAATTGATCAAACCCATTTGGATCAAATAAAAATTGAACCCAGTTGAACCGGGGCAAATTTTTTGAAGTTCAAACTAATTTTGCTAATTTTTTGAAAATTTTTCCTTCCATATCTTTGCATTTTTGCAGTTGAAAGGTGACTGGAAGTCAAAATAATACAATATCTTGAGGAAACTTATCCTCATGAAATCTGTGACCTGACTAAAAAATAGGAGGTACTAGAAATCTCATGAAAAGACTGCCTTTGTGAGTGGTTCCAGCCGAATTCCACAGCCATGGAGGTTTGTATAAATGTGGGTGCATAGCCAATCACACTTAATTCCAGACACTTTTCAGATTCATTCATCAATAGTCCCAGCCCTGACCCACAATAGATCTGTATCCCCGGACCAGTAAAATATGGACAAAGGAGTCTGATAGAGTACTGAATACAGATAGCGGAAAACTACAGATATGGGACCTGAATCTTCACCCTGATACACCAGGATCACTTCATTGCAATCAATGGTTATGGCAGTGTAAAACTCGTGTAACTGTGGAGATGCAGATCCATGAACTCCATGTTTAACATGGGCCCCAAAGTGGGGTTGGTATTTTGATGACATGACCTCACTGTTCTCAAACCTGCAAGTACGTATTCATCACTTCCTAAGAATACTGCCTTTTATAGGCTATGGCCCAAATCCTGAGAGCTTCACACAGGATTACGCAGTACTTATTCATTAGCTACAATTGGGAGTTTGCCTGAATGAGGACTGAGTAAAAATGCATTTGTCTCTACAGTTTGTGAAGTAATGTCACATAACATTTCCCCACTGCTTTGAAGCTAATGTGTAAAAGTAAACTTGACATGTGGAATGGGGGTATGCCATTGCCTCTATTCGAGTGGTTCTCAACCTCTTTACCATTGTGGGCCGAATGTGTTATGTGGGCTGTATCCAGTACTATCTGTATAGCCTTGAGGATGTCACATAGGCTGCAGCTTTGTGCTGATTGGGCCACAAGTGGCGCGCGGGCCGCAGGTTGGGAACCACTGCTCTATTCTCAAAAAGAAAAGGAGTACTTGTGGCACCTTAGAGACTAACCAATTTATTTGAGCATAAGTTTTCTTGAGCTATAGCTCACTTCATCGGATGCATTCAGTGGAAAATACAGTGAGGAGATTTATATACACACAGAACATGAAAAAAAATGGGTGTTATCATACACACTGTAAGGAGAGTGATCACTTAAGATGAGCTATTACCAGCAGGAGAGCGGGAGGGTAGGAAGGGGGGAAAGAAAACCTTTTGTAGTGATAATCAAGGTGGGCCATTTCCAGCAGTTAACAGGAACGTCTGAGGAACAGTGGGGGGTGGGGGGGGGGTGGGGAAATAAACATGGGGAAATAGTTTTACTTTGTGTAATGACCCATCCACTCCCAGTCTCTATTCAAGCCTAAGTTAATTGTATCCAGTTTACAAATTAATTCCAATTCAGCAGTCTCTTGTTGGAGTCTGTTTTTGAAGTCTTTTTGTTGTAATATTGCGACCTTTAGGTCTGTAATCGAGTGACCAGAGAGACTGACGTGTTCTCCGACTGGTTTATGAATGTTATAATTCTTGACATCTGATTTGTGTCCATTTATTCTTTTACGTAGAGACTGTCCAGTTTGACCAATGTACATGGCAGAGGGGCATTGCTGGCACATGATGGCATATATCACATTGGTAGATGTGCAGGTGAACGAGCCTCTGATAGTGTGGCTGATGTGATTAGGCCCTGTGATGGTGTCCCCTGAATAGATATGTGGGCACAGTTGGCAATGGGCTTTGTTGCAAGGATAGGTTCCTGGGTTAGTAGTTCTGTTGTGTGGTGTGTGGTTGCTGGTGAGTATTTGCTTCAGGTTGGGGGGCTGTCTGTAGGCAAGGACTGGCCTGTCTCCCAAGATTTGTGAGAGTGTTGGGTCATCCTTCAGGATAGGTTGTAGATCCTTGATGATGCGTTGGAGAGGTTTTAGTTGGGGGCTGAAGGTGATGGCTAGTGGCGTTCTGTTATTTTCTTTGTTGGGCCTGTCCTGTAGTAGGTGACTTCTGGGTACTCTTCTGGCTCTGTCAATTTGTTTTTTCACTTCAGCAGGTGGGTATTGTAGTTGTAAGAATGCTTGATAGAGATCTTGTAGGTGTTTGTCTCTGTCTGAGGGGTTGGAGCAAATGCGGTTGTATTGTAGAGCTTGGCTGTAGACGATGGATCGTGTGATGTGGTCTGGGTGAAAGCTGGAGGCATGTAGGTAGGAATAGCTGTCAGTAGGTTTCCGGTATAGGGTGGTGTTTATGTGACCATCGCTTATTAGCACCGTAGTGTCCAGGAAGTGGATCTCTTATGTGGACTGGTCCAGGCTGAGGTTGATAGTGGGTTGGAAATTGTTGAAATCATGGTGGAATTCCTCAAGGGCTTCTTTTCCATGGGTCCAGATGATGAAGATGTCATCAATGTAGCGCAAGTAGAGTAGGGGCATTAGGGGACGAGAGCTGAGGAAGCGTTGTTCTAAGTCAGCCATAAAAATGTTGGCATACTGTGGGGCCATGCGGGTACCCATAGCAGTGCCGCTGATTTGAAGGTATACATTGTCCCCAAATGTGAAATAGTGATGGGTGAGGACAAAGTCACAAAGTTCAGCCACCAGGTTTGCCGTGACATTATTGGGGATACTGTTCCTGACGGCTTGTAGTCCATCTTTGTGTGGAATGTTGGTGTAGAGGGCTTCTACATCCATAGCAGCTAGGATGGTGTTTTCAGGAAGATCACTGATGGATTGTAGTTTCCTCAGGAAGTCAGTGGTGTCTCAAAGATAGCTGCGAGTGCTGGTAGCATAGGGCCTGAGGAGGGAGTCTACATAGCCAGACAGCCCTGCTGTCAGGGTGCCAATGCCTGAGATGATGGGGCGTCCAGGATTTCCAGGTTTATGGATCTTGGGTAGCGGAGAGAATACCCCAGGTCAGGGTTCCAGGGGTGTGTCTGTGCGGATTTGTTCTTGTGCTTTTTCAGGGAGTTTCTTGAGCAAATGCTGTAGTTTCTTTTGGTAACCCTCAGTGGGATCAGAGGGTAATGGCTTGTAGAAAGTGGTGTTGGAGAGCTGCCTAGCAGCCTCTTGTTCATATTCTGATCTATTCATGATGATGACAGCACCTCCTTTGTCAGCCTTTTTGATTATGATGTCAGAGTTGTTTCTGAGGCTGTGGATGGCATTGTGTTCTGCATGGCTGCGGTTATGGGGCAAGTGATGCTGCTTTTCCACAATTTCAGCCCGTGCACGTCGGCAGAAGCACTCTATGTAGAAGTCTAGTCTGTTGTTTCGACCTTCAGGAGGAGTCCACCTAGAATCCTTCTTTTTGTCACTAATGCCACAACATTGGGGATATCTTTTTAATTCTTCCTTCAGTTCAGCATCCCACATCAATGTCTATTTATCTTTGTCTCTGGTAATGCCTTATTCAGCTGATCATCTCTCATGTGTCCCCTGACCTTTCCTGGCCACTGGTTATCCTGCATACAGAATGATGAGGGGAAACTGCCACAAGGAAAGTCTCTCTTTTCTCCACCAATCCCTTGAGGAACAGACTGGTAACTGTAGAATGTATGATGATCATCTGTACTGCTTTGTAAGATTCTAGCTTGATTCTGAGCAGGAACAGTGTTTTCAGCAATTGCTGTAATTGCAGAGTATATGAAAAAAGAACCAAAAAAGTTAAAGAATTCCCCATGAAGATCAGATGAGGACATTTCCTGCATGGCTGCGTTATGGTTTTCTTCACAGTGGAGCACATCTCTTCTGACACTGGCTGCCTGAATTTTTTAAAGTTATTGATTTAAAAGAAGCAAATATTAAATTGCCAGCAGTTTGCTTGGTTCCATTATTTTATGGCCCATGGAAGACACATTATTGTTTCAGAATTAAGATTTTTTAAGTGAAGCATGGCTGACATTGTAAAATGGAAGGAATTAGAGACTGTTTAAAGCTAGTGGTCTGTTCTCCAGACCCGGAGCGTGGATTAGCAGCATGTAAAAAGGGAAATCACCAGGGATGAAATATTGACCCAACTAGCAGATCCTCATCAACTGAAAGTGTAACAGACTGGAACATTATTAATCACTACATCCCATGTGTGCTTTGATTTTTTTCTAAGCAATATTGTTAATAGGAAAAAGTACTATTCTAAGTATTGTTCCTGTAAAAATGGCTGTGGGTTCTTTGCCATTTTAGTTATCCTCCGTGTGACTATTGCTAAAACAAGAGCTAAATCAGTTGCATAGATCTATGTTCTCAGCCAAGTCTTCCTTGGAGTTCTGAAACTGTAATATATGAATCATCCCACTGGGATTACTTGATGGGATTACTTGTGTAAGTAAGGTTTTGCAAAATCAGTCCCCATGTTTATGGTCACAGTAATCAGTGAATGAGTAAAATTTATTTCTAGAACAAATCCACATTATTACATTCAATTTGTATAGCTAAACTTACTTTGGCAGAGATCAGCCTCAGCTAGAGAGGATGTGGACAGAGGTCAGCAGGCACACGTGAATGCACATATTTTCTGTGATGGCCCACAATTCAAATCTTTTGGTAAAGCATATGTAAAATCTTACAGAAAACTTTTGACATGTACTTTGATAAAGAACCCAGCCTTTTGTGTTCTGAGACATATCTTGAAAAATTAAATAAAAATTCAGAATATTAATAACAGCAAGGAAATACATCACTGCACTGTGACTCACAAGAGAGATCCCTTCAATTGGACCAACTCCCCCAATACTTACTGAGTTTTCAGGCCAGCTCCACTGAATTAATGAGTAATACAGCCATACTAATCACATGCCAATAAAACCTTTATACTATGCCACACCATTGTGCCATCCTGCTATGTGTATATGTAGACTGTACCCTCTAGGTTTTACAATATATACATATACTATTGTGTATTATATTGCATGTATACAGTGCAATTCAAGTTGTGATGACAGAGTGAGATACTGATCTCTTAACATAGGTCTGGTGTTGTATTCATGGGTCATTATAGATTTCTGTAACTAGGCAATACATTCTTTGGACCAAATTCTGAAACTATATACACCCATGCACCCCATTTGAAATCAAAGAGGGTTTACAGTGTAATTAAGTGTAGACTTTGCATATATGCAATATTTAGCTATTCTTTTCAATTTTCTAATAATAATGATAGAATCATAGAAATGGAAAGCTGGAAGGGACCTTGAGAAGTTATTAAATCCAGCCCCCCGTGCCGAGGCAGGTCCAGGTAAATCTAGACCATCCCTGACAGGTGTTTGTCCAACCTGTTCTTAAAAATTTCCCTTGATGGGGATTCCGCAACCTTTCTTGGAAGCTTATTCAAGAGTTTAACTACCCTTATACTTAGAAAGTTTTCCCTCATATCTAACCTAAATGTCCTTTGCTGCAGATTAAGCCCATTACTTCTTGTTCTAATTTAGTGAACATGAAGAACAGTTGATCACAGTTCTCTTTATAACAGCCTGAACATATCAGTTCATCCCTCAGTCTTCTTTCCTCAGGACTAAACATGCTCACTTTTTTTAACCTTTCGTTATAGGTCAGGATTTATAAATTTTTATCATTTTTGTTATCTCTGGACTCTCTGGACTCTTATCTCTGGACTCTCTCCAGTTTGTCTACATCTTTGCTAAAGTGTGGCACCCAAAATTGGACACAAAATTCCAAAATCCTCACCAGTGCCAAATAGAGCAATTACCTCCCATGGCTTACATGCAACAGTCCTGTTAATACACCCCAGAATTATAGTCGCCTTTTTCTGAACTGCATCACACTTTTGACTCATATTCAAATTGTGATTAAATTATCATCCCCAAATCCTTTTCAGCAGTATTACTATCTAGCCAGTTATTCCCCATTTTGTAGTAGTGCATTTGATTTTTCCATCCTAAGTAAAATTCTTTGTACTTATCGTTAAAGAATTTCATCTTGTTGAATTCAGACCAATTGTCCAGTTTGTCAAGGTCCTTTTGAATTCTAATCCTGTCCTTCAATGTGCTTGCAACCCCTTTTAGTTTGGTATTATCCACAAATTTTATAAGCACACTCACCATTCTATTCTCCAAATCATTAATGAAAATACTGAATAGTATAGGACCCAGGATTGACCCCTGCAGGACCCGACTAGATACAGCAAACCATTGATAACTACTCTTTGAAAATGGTCTTTCAACTAGTTGTGCACTCACTTTGCAGTAATTTCATCTGGAACATATTTCCCTAGTTTGCTTATGAGAATATTATGTGGGACTATGTCAAAAGCCTTACTAAAATCAAGATACATTACATTTACTGCTCTCCCCTGTACACTAGGCCAGTAATTTTGTCAAAGATGGAAATTAGGTTGGCTTGGTATGATTTGTTCTTGACAAATCCATGTTGTCTATTCGTTATAATCCTATTATCCTCTCACTACTTAAAAATGGATTGTTTAATAATTTGTTCCATTACCTTTCCAGGTATCAAACTTAGGCTGACTGGTCTATAATTCTCTTGGTCCTCTTTGTTCTCCTTTTCAAAGTAGGTATTATGTTTGTCCCTTTCCACTGTCCTTCATGAGTTCTTAAAGATAATTGCTAATGGTTCTGAGATTGCTTCAGCGAGTTTCCTAAGTAACTATGGTGAATTTCATCAGTCCCTGCCTACCTGAATATAACTATCTTCTCTAAATATTGTTTGACCTGTTCTTTCCCTACTTTGGCTTGTGTTACTTCCCCTTTGTCATTAATATTAGTTGTGTTGAGTATCTGGTTACCACTTACTTTTTAGTAAAGACTGAAGCAAAATAGGCATTAAATACCTCAGACTTCTTGATGTCATCATTATTAGCTCTCCTTCCCAGCTAAGTAGAATAGTTATGCTTCCTTTGTCTTTTTCTTGCCCCTAATGTATTTAAAGAACCTCTTCTTATTCCCTTTTATGTCCCTATTGTGACTTAGCCTTTCTGATTTTGTCTGTACATATTTGTGCTACAGTTTTGTACCCCTTCTTAGCAATTTGTCCATGTTTCCACTTTTTGTAGGATTCCTTTTTGATTTTCAGGTCTTTAAATAGCTCCTAATGTAGCCATATTGGCCTTTACTATTCTCCCTATTTTTCCTCTGCATTGAAATAGTTTGCAGTTATGCCTTCAATATTGTCTTCTTGAGAAACTGCCAGCTTTCCTGCACTTCTTTATTCCTGAGATTTTCTTCCCATGGGACCTTATCTTCCGGTTCTCTGAATTTATTAAAGTCTGCTGTTTTGAAGATCATTGCCCTCATTCTGCTGCTCTCACTCCTTCCTTTCTTTAGAATCATGAAATCTATTATTTCATGATCACTTTCACCCAAATTGCATCCCACCTTCAGATTCCCTACTGGTCAGAATCAAGTCTCAAAAGGGCTGTCCCCCAGGTTACTTCCTCCCATTTGTGAAACAAAAGCTGTCCCCAATATATTTCAAGAACTTATTGGAAATGTAGTGTTTTGCTGTATTACTTTTCCAACAGATGTCTGGGTAGTTAGAGTCTCCCATTACTAGCAGGTCTTGTGTTAGATATTTTTGTTGTTTGTCCTAGAAATGCTTTATCGAGCTCCTCTTTCTGATTTGATTGTCCAGAGTGGACCCCTGTGACACTCTGTTGGGGGCACCCAGAACCGTAAGCCAGTGTGTTTCCCTTTTGCCTAAGCAAGGAGAGCTTTGCTGGGGCTTTAATTGCATGTCAGCTCCCTGCTACTCCAGTTCTGTCAGCCTGACCAACAAACTCCCTGAGACTCTGCCAGTCTTAACCTTGCCTTGCAGGTAATGTTCAGTGAACCCTGTTTCCTTAGTTCCCCAGAGATATCTCTCTGTTGAGTCTAGTCCCTCTCACTGGACACTCACAGAAATGATTAAATCTTGTCTCCAAAGAGACAGTACACTCATCAGCCAGTTGGCTTACAGAGGACACACTAACTTATTACATCGCACTAAGATGGTTTTATAATAAAACGAGCTTTCTAGTCTCTAAAATTTAACTGATTATAATCTTGGTCTCAGGCAGTTTCTCACCTGCAGTCAGTTCTCAGTGTCCTCAGTCTGCATAGTTGAGAGATCCACCTTTCAGAGATTCCAAGATTGCTAGCCTGTTTTGTCCCTTAAGTGATGGATAACTGACTAACCCCTTCTTATAGATCAGAAAACATTTGAAATGTATTCTTTTGAAGTTTATCCCCAGATAAAGTTCTTCTCCCATACTATTTGTCTCTTCCTGTTGACTTCTCATCTCTGTGTTGATTCATCTGTGAATGTAACTTTATTGTCTCTGGCATCACCTTGCTCAATTTACATTGGAGAAACAGGCAAAACAATATTCCTTTGTCTAGGACAAATTTGTACACACCTAGCACAATGGGGTTCTGGCCCACAACTGGGGCTTTTAGGCACCACAGTAAAACAAATAATAGCAATAATAATTACTAACAATGAAAATCAACAGATCTTTATAGATGATGTATCACATCACCACAGAATTCTAGAATATATGAGTTTCACTGTACATTCAACCATTTCCCTAGTACACACATATACCAAGACTCACTCACAACCAGATGGAGCTGAAACAAAGTTTTTATTAGCTACTGGGCCTTATATTAAGGAATTACATATAGTGAACTTCTCTGGTCTGTGTTATGCATGAGGTCATCATAATGGTCCCTCTGGCAATTAAACTCTGTAAAATATATAATCTGTGGACCAGCTCCTAGTGAGGAAGGCATGATGATGCACACCTGAGGGGACTCACCCAATAATACTGTTTAGTGATTGGATGGAGAAAACTTGGGCTTAATCATTCCAGAAAAGGTGCAAATGCAACTCCCATTGACTTCAATAGGAGTTGTGCATGTGCATTTCTCTGGAAGGTCAGGCCCATGAAAAGCAGTGATGCCACAAAAGATCATGATGAGAAAGTGGGAAACACATTAAGAGTTAAAACTTATATGCCTTACTGATGCAAGCTGTCTCATTGCAGCCAATGGGACTATTGCTTTGTGAAAGGTGAACAGAATTTGTGCTTATATTTAAGTTTGTAATGTGATATGCCAGGAAGGAATGTCAGTGTAATTATGCACTGCATATGTAGAGGCATCTAGTCATGGAGCTGGTGGGCGATAGTTTCCTCTGCTAAGGCTCTGATGACATCTCATCTGGAGTGTTGTATTCAGGTCTGGGCTCTTCAGGCCTGTAACACGGTCCACAACCCACCCCACTTCCTGGGGCCCGCTTGCTGCCCCCAGTAAGGCTCAGAGAGGCTATTTAGAAGCTTTACAGGATTATTCAACCTCTTTTACAGGCAGAGTGAGCCTTCAGCTCAGAGGCCTCCAGTACCCTCCCTGACTGACTGCTCCCTCCCAGCCTTTATAGCCCTTAGCTTGTCAGGCCAGCAGGTGTTACCAATCCTCAGGCCAGCATCAGGCCTTTTCCATCAGCCCCAATCTGTTTCCCCTGATTGGAGCTGAGTGGGCAGGGGCTAATTAGGTGCTTTTGGACCAGCACCCTGCTACATACCTCCCACCTTAAGCTGATGCCAGGCCTGATCTTTCTCGGCTCCGCTTTCCTTGGCCTGGGGTTTTACTCTGGGGGGTGGCCTCCCTGACCAGCAGGGTGGTCCCCAGGCTCAACCCTGTGGGGTTTTGGCATGCCCCACCCACAAAAGGTGCATTGGGTAGAGGGTGGACCATCCCACAAGTCCACCTCTGCCCAGAGGTCGTCACACGAGTCGCAGCCTTGGGCAGGTTGCCGCGGATGCTTGCTTTCCTTCTCTGCTTGGGGAGACAGATCAGAGCCAAGTGCCCTGAGTCTGCCCCATGTCTCTGGTTTGGGCCCTCTGCCTCTTGGAGTTTGGGCCTCCCCCTTCTGATCTTTCTTTAGCTTCTGTGCCTCTATCACCGGGACTCCCTCCTCTGGGTGGTCCTGTCCTGGGAGCTCCATTCCCTCATCGGTCACTCCCGTAGAGTCTCTATCTTGGCTGTGTTGTCTAGGATTTGTAGCTTTTTCCCCCCCCCCTTGAGGTTGTGGGGACTCCCCTTTCCCAGGGTCCACCTTGTAGGTAACTGGCCCCCTCCCTCCAGCTCCTTCTCTCCCACTTTCTCTGTTGGTCTCCTCCCTGTGCCCTCTTTCCCTTTTGGGGAAGGGTTCCAATCCAACCCCAGGACCACGGAGTAGGGCAACCCCTCTATTCCCCCCACCCGCTTCTTTCCCTGCATCTCCAGGGGTACCTGGGCCACGGGACAATACTCCCCATCCCCGTGGATGCATTCCACCAGCATCCTTTCTCCAGGGATAAGCCAATGCGGCTTTACCAAGCACCACTATATGAGGCAACGGGCTGAGGCCATATCCACTAGACCCCTCTGAGGTTTCCTCCCCACCGACACGGGGATGGTGGCTATTCCACGCCTCTTCTTCCGCCCCCCAACCTTGGTCCAACCACAGAATTCAGCAACCCACAGTCCATCACCGGGCAGTCACAGCTCTTGTGCCCCGGCTGTCCACAGCACCAGCATACAAGCTGTCCCGGGTGGCTAGGGGTTCCCTTATGCTCCTCCAATCGCTTGTCTACTGGCTTCCCAGCAGGGTGCTCACTGGGTTTCTTGCCTCCCTCTGTGTCTCACAGGGTCCGATGCTCCCTCGGGGGGAAAGTCTGCCTCTGTATATTCGTCCATCCTTTTGACAGCAGCTTCTACGGTGGCAGGCTGATGTCGCCACACCCAGACCTGCATGCTGTCTGGGAGGCACTGTACAAACTGTTCAAGGATCACCTGATCCATTATCTGCCCCACTGTTTGGGTGTCAGGCCACAACCACCGCGTGGCCCAGTCTGTCAATCTAAGGGTGAAGGCCCGGGGCCGCACGCCCCTTGCCCTGCCCGAAACTTTTGCCAGTATTTCTCTGATGAAAGCCCCAGGCGGTCCAAGATGGTTGCCTTCACTGTGTCATAGTCCCTAGCCCGGGCATCCGTCTGGGCCATATATGCTGCCTGTGCCTCCCAAGCAAGATATGGGGCTAGCTGCAGGGCCCAGTTTGTCTTGTCCCACCCGCTCAAAGGTACCCAAAAAGGCATCTAAAGCCACTGGGTCATCTGCTGGGGCCATCTTACAGATGCTAAGGCCCAGGGGCTGGGTGCCATCTCCCCGTGCAGGACTCAGTTTCTGCAGGAGCTACTGCTGCACCGTTGCCTGTTCCTTGATAAAGTCCGTTGTTGCTTGGCCTGCCAAGCCAGTAAAGCTTGCCGCTCTGGCTGGTGGGACTGCTGAAAGGCCTGTAGTGTCTTCTGCATCTCCTCATGTTGCTCTGTGAGCCACTGCAGAGTGTCCTCCATCTTCAGGGTCACCAAACTGTGTCTCTGGCAAAGGATCCCAGAAAAGCCCCCACATGTAACAGGGTCCACAACCCGCCCCACTTCCTACCTCCAATAAGGCTCAGAGAGGCTTCAGGGTTGTACAATACCTATGTCTGTATTTACCTACAATTATCCCACCACCAGTGTTTATCTATTTAGAAGCTTTACAGGATTATTCAATCTCTTTTGCAGGCAGAGTCAGATAGGAGGCCTCCAGTTCACTGACTGACTTCTCCCTAGCTGCCCTTCTGGCTCCCTCCCAGCTTTTATAACCCTTGGCTTGTCAGGCCAGCAGGTGTTACCAATCCTCAGGCCAGAATCAGGCCTTTTCCATCATCCCCAATCTGTTTCCCCTGATTGGAGCTGACTGGACAGGGGCTAATTAGGTGCTTTTGCACCAGCATCCTGCTACAAGGCCTAAAAGATGTTAACAAATTGAAGAAGACAGAGAAGAGCCACTACAATGACTAGGGTGTTGCAGAAACTGTTTACTGAAGAAAGGTTAAGGGCCAGATCCTCATATCCTTACTAATGCCAAATAGTAATTTATTCCACCAATCATTCCACTGCAATAAATGGGGAAGAGTAAACCACTACTCAGCAAGAGTCCAGGAGGACCATAACATAACACCAACAATGGAAAGTGATCACATAGGATGGTAAAAGGAAATAATGGAATTAGGCTTTAAAAAAAAAATAGGCTGAACTGATGGAAAATCTTCCAAAATGAGATCTAATAGCTATTGAGATTATCTCCAAAGAAAGTGGAGGAAACCCCTTTATTTAAGACATTTAAAAATAAACAAACTCGCTCCTAAGCGAGTTATGTCTGCCTAAATCTATCTGCAGACTGGGGATAATAGCCAGTCTATCTGTAGCTTGGGGATAATCATATTTACCATCCTGTCCAACAAAATGTTTAGAGGGTTATTTAGTGGCAGCTTGTGAACCTCTCCCTCCCACTGAGAAACAGTTACACTCAGAGATAGTCCTATTGAAGCCAAGGCTACTCATGTGTAACTGTGCTCCACTGGGAGCAAATTCACACTCTGTCTTTTAGGTAATTCTTAGCAGTGGTCTGATATAGTTCTCTACATCTTCAAAGGACTATATAAGCATTATTGTACTCATCGAAAATTTCCCCTACATTCCCCCATCCACACCCTTGTTATATAGTACTTTGTGTTCCTGTCCTTAATTGTTATGTTTAGAGTAGGCAAAGGTTTGAGCCAAAATTCTGGTTTCAGGACTGAAACCCCTTAATTTTGAAATAGTTTATCTGGGTTTCCTGATTTCAACTTCATGTAGTCTCCTACATCTGTGGTCAAAACCTAATCCTAGATTCAAACAGATCTATATTTGTGGAAGTTTGGATTTGAATTCTATGGTTTAGGACTATCCCTAATGTTGCTGTGTACTCTTAAACAGATGTTGTATTTCACCCAAGTAGTGGGTAAAATGATACATACAGGAATTATCTATGAGTTAGCAGGAATAACTTGCACAATGAGTTGTGTGTAGGGATCCAGGGTTGTTTTAGGGGGTGTCAAGGTTCCTTCCCCACTCTGAACTCAGTCCCAGAGTATTCTTCTAAGCTCCTTTCATGATAGCTTGCTGAATGGCATCTCCACAATTTTTGGAGAGAGTATGTACAGATAACTTTCTTCCAAGGCTTGTGCTAATGTGCATAGTTTTTCTGTGGATTGTAGGTATGTAGTACTTATGATGATTTGACCCATTGGGCCTAATTTTGCCCTTGATTCATTGGTGCAACTCCTTGGGAAGGCAAAGGGAATTGCACCCAGGTATTTAGGTTATTTTAGCTTGTTACATTTGTAAAGTGCTTTGGAATTTTTCTAGATAGAAAGCACTATGCAAACTGTACAATATTATTATTATTTAGTTTGAATCTTTTCTATATATTGGTAATCTAAAAAGAACAAAATCTATTTGTAGTTTGTTTTAAGTACACATCAGAGGTCATGGCAGTTCATTTTCATACTGTTATTGTTAATATCCTCATAGAAATCCTATTATTTGTTCTCTATGGCAATGTTGAAAACTAATCTGTGAATGATGTGTGAGAAGCCTGTTAATACTGTAGTGTGTTGACCCATTGTCTTTGGTCATCATAAACTGATAATTTTAAAATCAGTCTTTCAATACATATTTGACATATAATTTTGCAGTATACAAGACCAGTGTCTTGATCTATTTTTCCTCATGTTGCTTGGCACGTATTTCTCCTTTAATTTACTCTCTCCTCATTGAAGACAGAGGTGGAAAATCTGTTAATCTGTTCAAATTTTTCTCATCTTGTTGCATAAAATTTTTGACAGTCTTCTCTGGTGTTCTTTTAACTCTGGGGAGACCTCTGAGGTTTCCTGGAAACTCGGACACTTCAGAATTCACCACTTGTGGCCATGGAGAAAAAGGGTTTGGATGAATACGAATAGCTGAAAATCTTGTAGGCAGCATCTTTCAACAGTTTCACTTAAGAAATGTTTTTAAAATGTTTAAATATATGACCTCATCGCTCATTTTATGGCGTTCCTGGAATATTGCTACAAATACAATAAATGTTCATTTAATCATGAATACTATGCAAGTTGTCATTTGTGGGACAGTGCTATAAAATTATCACAAGTACTAAATGGCCTATTTTATATAGAATACAATATCCTTGAGTTGTAGAAGTGACGTTCATCTTAAGCTTTAGGATTTAAGTGTAAGGGTCTTTCTCTTATTTCACCATGCACATGACTTCCAGTAGAAGTTAATCAATCTCTCAGTGCACTGAGACCTCCTGTTTTATAACATCCTTTATAGATGAAGATAATTGTTCTTGTGAAGTGCTTTGCTCTTTTGTTAAGCTTATTCTAGAAGTCTGTTACCTATAAAAAACCAACAAGACTATCTGCATCTAAATAGTCTTCCTGTGGTAGCACTGCCTAAATATAACAAATGAAGCAGATATGATGCATAGTTTATGCATACTCTTTGTATAGTTGTGAGTGACACTTACCATTAGGCATAAGATATTTACATCTGTTCATCAAAATATGACACTCCATTGCAGTCTTCTAAAGCTATCCCCGTGGTATACATGAGTATGGTAATTTAAAAAGAAAATAGTGTAGAAAAAGAACATGATAAATGCATATCATCTTATTTTTTATGGCTATAGTAAATTTCATACCTTAGGCTAGACTGAATATACTTTGAGTTTCTCTTGTAACAATCATTTTGGAAATGAGTCAATCAACAGGCTTTTCCTTATTCATTATTATTTAGCCTAAAGATCTTAGGAATCTGTGTTTATTCCATTATCAATTTATTTTTGAGAAGTATCATTGCCTTTACCTAGCACTAAAATTATTATTTCTTTTCATTTTATAACTGTTGTAAAAGTAAATGATCTACCTCTATACACTCTTCTGTGCAACTACTTCTGTGGCTGGATATTTCATTCTTCATTTGATGCTTTAATCTATAAATTAATATAACAGATGCTTCTTGAAAAGCCTCAGAAAATAGAAGAAAAAATGGTTTGTGTTTTTGACTGGAATCCACTGCTCAGCTAGATATTTTAATTCTGTTTTTTTGATGAATACCAAATCTTTTTAGTAAGTAGAATAAACCAGTCAGAATAACTAGGAAGGTATGTAGTGAATTGCACAAAGGTTGCACGGTTTAGACCTTTGCAGGAACACAGGCTGCAGTTTAGCTGTCGAGGCACTATCATTCTCCTCAAAGGTGAAATGATTTAGAGGTCTAGAGAAACTTAATTTTTCTTGATCACCATGTGCAACCTGGAATTTTAATGGCAGGCATAATTAATTCTTCTGATGTTAATCATCAGGGCTGGGCTCCACAATTATCAGCCTGGTGCAGCTGGGCCATGGAGCAGACATGAAAAATTAGGAAAATGAATCAGTAATAGGGTGGCAGATTTAATCTGCATCATGAAAACAAAGTTAAAAAGAGGGAGATTGAGAGAATTTCAGCTGAAGCTTTTGTGCCAATGAGCACTGACAGAACTGAAAAATGTTGCTGATGTCCAAAGTGATTGGTAATTACCAAGCCATTGAATTTTTTATTGTCAATTTATCATTGCGCCAGAGGTTAAATTTAACATCTTCTTCTAAAGCCATCACTCTAGGAGGAAGGCAAGCTTTGCATCACGTGGCCCAGGAGTCAGTGAAAGGTTAATCAGGTATTCTTTTAGTTTGTGTGTGCGCTTCCAAATCATTTTTTTATTGTATCCTTTTATGTTGCATACATGCCATGGGGTATTTTCTAATTTATATTACCTGTGCATTTCAGATAAATATTAGATTGCATTCCTCAGCACAGCACTGTCTCCCTTGCTGTGTATTTATACTGCTATATTTTTCATACACAGAGGCATATATTACACACACACACACTATATATATATATATATATAATGTGTATATATATATATAAAAACAAGAGAAATTTTATAAATACAAAGAACTTTGGTGTGAAATAAAGAAAGCATTTCACAAATAAGGAAAATTACAATCTTAGTGCCTAGAGGCATCAGACGTCTTTAAATATCGGTATTACTTGTTTCTTTCATTTTCTAAGTAATATTGTTTGTGGAGTATTTGATTTTACGGTGGTCTGATGGTATCTTATTTTCAGAGGTGGGCCCCTGGTTTGTGAATGGACTAGTTTAAGGCCAGGGTAGTATTTTTATAGCTTGTAAACTTGTTTGGATTGCAAGATCTTCAGCTCTTCAGAGTAGGGTCTGTCTGTGTATTTTGCACAGCGCTACGCACATTGTTGGTACTTATTTAATAAATGATAACCATAATTGACAACTGAAGTGCACATTAGTTCTTTGAATCCTTCCCCTTATGAATGTTTAGTAAATGGTATAGTTTTTGTAATGCAAAAGACTGAAAGAAAGCAATCCCGTATCTAAGACATCCCTGTCACGTATGATGGAAATAAACATTCATGTATTATAGACCAAACCTGGCTCTGGTGTAAGTTGAAGTATTTTCATTAATATCAATGGGATTTGTGCCTGCTTATTCTAGGGCTGAGTTTTGCCCCAAAACTACACAATGTAATCCTTGCTATTTAACTGTCTTTTAGCACAATATTAAATCCATTTTTTGTCCACCTTAATTCAGCCCTGTAATCTCTCTCTCTCTCTCTCATATTTATTTTCAAATCCAGGCTGTGCTCTGATTAAGGGAATTGTATGCATTTTCTATAAATTAAAAATGGAAATGGCCTTTAGGGGCGAGTCAGTAGAGGAATCAATGCATGCATTAATTACTGCAATTCATTACCCAAATAAACACAAGACTCAGCCTTTTGCTAGATAGAAATTTAGAGACATAAGATGTTTACAAGAGACAAAGGCTTCTGATCCTGCTCATGTTAATCTGCAGATCAAAGAATATGTGAGTCCATTCCTGGAGGAGACTCCTCTGGGGATACCATGGCTGGGATCAATCCCCACATGCAGGCAGTGAATTATTGCTGCTGAATACAAAAGTTGTTCACGTGACATCACTGTCACCTAGCTGCAGTGACACCCTCTCCAGATAGGGCTTCAGAAGACCTTGCTTTTCTAATACCCACTTTTCTATAATTAAACTCAAACCATAAAACAGTACCTGTCCAATGACCTTTGATTGCCCTCATAAACAAAAATATGTTTCAGCTCATAGCAACTATTCAGTCATTTAGAAGAAAAACGTGAAAATGTAATCTTTAGCTTCCCATACGCTTTTTGGAATATAAACAGAAGGTTAGAAAATATACAACAAATAAAATTGTACAGAAAAGATTCAGTGATTTATTGAAAAGATTTCATACTCCTCTCCTGAATTAGTATCCTGTCTTTTCCTTGAGAGACTAGCAGAGTACTGGAAGAATGTAATTTTTCTAACAGCATTTGGATGCCTTTCTTGATCATATTTTATAGCTTGAAGATAAATTACCATATGAAGGTTTTTGTTCAAAACCTGAACAGAGTATGATTTAAATTCTGTTACATTTTGCATAGATGTCATTGCTGGTGCTAGCTCAATGTAAGTCTCAGGAGCTGAAAGCAGAACACATATTAGCCAAATCCTTTTCTCCTATTGGAGATCTCAGCTATTTTAATTGGATTCTGTCCAAAACTGCAACTAATTAAGAATCAATTCAGGACCATTAGCAAGTGGGACTAGCTAGCCAGTGTTGCATATTTCAAAAGAATTAGTTTTAATGAGAGGAGTTCCTGGACAGAAATCCCCTCCCCCCCCTTACAAACAAACAGATTAAAGATAGTGTAGGGACCTTCTCCAGCTAAACTAGACAACTAATGGTACATGGAAAGATGCTGAACTTGTAGTCCTCTCTAATTGATCTACTTACTGTTCTTAAGGAAATTAAAAAAAAAAAAGTATGCAGGTATTTACTGTGCATTAGCAGTTCAATAGCTATTTATAAACATTAGCAATTGTTGCATTTTGCAGTCTCTCTTTGTCAGAGAAACATATGTTATCTCTTTTCAGACATATTAACCTTAGAACTGTCAAGCCATTTTACCTTCTTTAGGCTTTGTACTTCTGCAACATCTGTTAATCTGCACCACATTGCCTGCAGATGGTATTTTTTAATTTAAGAGGTTAGACTGCCATATTTCTGACATCTGTAGTTTTGTTTTACCACAGAGTAAAACTTTGCTAAAAAGTCAGTGCTTTGGGGATATAGTTTGATTCACTTTTCAACAGTAGCCATGTCTAGAGGAGTTTTTTTTCTTAAACTATTACATTTTCTGAACTCTTAATGAGTTTAGTGCATATGGTTATTTTAAAGGGAAAAGACTAAAGTACCTAGCTGACTGATTTTGAATATTTACTGTATGAATGTGTGCAGGCATATCAGTAGAGTGAAATATTTAACCATTAAAATGGGTATGCATTAAATCAGATTTCCAAACCTGAACACATTATCTGATAGTCCTGACTTCAGACCTACCCTTCCTTATGGATGTATGTTGGGAGAAGTTACTTGGACTGGGTTTGTTAGTACGAGGCAAAGCAAACATAACTACAAGCTACTGTGACTTTAAAAAAATATAAAAATGCAGAGCTGTTTACATGTCCAGCTTGTAAATATAAAAGTACATTGTTCAATGAAGAGCTCAGTTTAATAACTAAGTTTGATATACATTCTGGATAGATGGTAAATGTTATAAGGATTCTTCCTCATATCAACACCCTGATTCATTTGACTGCAATGGCAAGAATGTGCTAGAACATCTTTTCAGTAAGCTAGTTTGATAGCTGAGTGCCTTTGCTTTTTAATTGTTCATTCCGCATTTAACAGAATAAACTGTATTTCCAAACAAACACCTTCTGCTAAGGCACAAGCAGTGTTCTATTGCAATAAAACATCCATTATCGATGACCGAGCTGAACAATAATGAATAGGCAAAGAAAGTAGACAGACAGAGACAAACACCTACAAGATCTCTATCAAGCATTCTTACAACTACAATACCCACCTGCGGAAGTGAAGAAATAGATTGACAGAGCCAGAAGAGTACCCAGAAGTCACCTACTACAGGACAGGCCCAACAAAGAAAATAACAGAACGCCACTAGCCGTCACCTTCAGCCCCAAACTAAAACCCCTCCAACGCATTATTAAGGATCTACAACCTATCCTGAAGGATGACCCAACACTCTCACAAATCTTGGGAGACAGGCCAGTCCTTGCCTACAGACAGCCCCCCAACCTGAAGCAAATACTCACCAGCAACCACATACCACACAACAGAACTACTAACCCAGGAACCGATCCTTGCAACAAAGCCCGTTGCCAACTGTGCCCACATATCTATTCAGGGGACACCATCACAGGGCCTAATCACATCAGCCACACTATCAGAGGCTCATTCACCTGCACATCCACCAATGTGATATATGCCATCATGTGCCAGCAATGCCCCTCTGCCATGTACATTGATCAAACTGGACAGTCTCTATGTAAAAGAATAAATGGACACAAATCAGATGTCAAGAATTATAACATTCATAAACCAGTCGGAGAACACTTCAATCTCTCTGGTCACGCGATTACAGACATGAAAGTTGCGATATTACAACAAAAAAACTTCAAATCCAGACTCCAGCGAGAGACTGTTGAATTGGAATTCATTTGCAAATTGGATACAATTAACTTAGGCTTGAATAGAGACTGGGAGTGGCTAAGTCATTATGCAAGGTAACCTATATCCCCTTGTTTTTTCCTCCCCCCCCCACCTCCCTCAGACGTTCTTGTTAAACCCTGGATTTGTGCTGGAAATGGCCCACCTTGATTATCATACACATTGTAAGGAGAGTGATCACTTTAGATAAGCTATTACCAGCAGGAGGGAGGGGGGGGAGGTATTTTTTTCATGCTTTGTGTGTGTATAAAAAGATCTTCTACACTTTCCACAGTATGCATCTGATGAAGTGAGCTGTAGCTCACGAAAGCTTATGCTCAAATAAATTGGTTAGTCTCCAAGGTGCCACAAGTACTCCTTTTCTTTTTGCGAATACAGACTAACACGGCTGTTACTCTGAAACCAAAGAAAGTAGGTATGTTTTGGCTTTATTTTTTTGTTCTTGTTTGGTAGCAAGGGCTTACTCAAGGCAGGGAAGGGCAAGCAATGTACTTTCCATTGCTCTGCTCTCCTCTACTGCCATCTACTTTAACTCCTGATTTGGGAGGTCAGGAGGTCAAATGTGTCTCACAAGAATTCCTGCAATAAAGGCAAGGGCAGTTTCAGAAGCTTTAGCATTTCACCAGGTTTATCTGCTTTCTGTTGAAGAAGGGAGTATGGTTTGATATTTGTAGAGTTCATAGTAGGAAGAACAAAAAAAAGAGAGGGGGTGGGGGAGAATATAGTCTGGCAGTACATAGACTTGCTAGCAAGGTCAAGCATGCAGTGTCATCCCATTTTTAACCTTTTTCCAAAAAGGCATTGGCTTTGGGCAGGATAAAGGACTGGCAGGGACACATACAATTTTAGAAACTCTTTAAATGCCTGCTTCTTTTAAAGATTCCATCTTTCTCCCTAAGTTACATGGCTGAGATTGGAAAGGAATAAGAGTATGGAGCCTTTCCACATCATGGGTCAGATCCTGAGGTCCATGCAAAGCTCATAGGAAAGAACCCACTGCAGAGCTGTGTAGAGGGGAATTTGGAATGCGGAAGGTGTGGGGGAATATGGCTACTGGTTCTGTGACAATAGGGATCCATAGACCAAACCTACACCTTGAGTATGCTGCAATATGGTGTGGCCTAACTGCTACTCCACATAATGTGAAGTGAGAACTCTGGCCACCCTGACCAATCCTGAGCCACTTGAGCAAGGTGTATTTTCTTAGGGTATGATCAGAAGAGATAATTTGGCCCTATATCAGTTCTTGATTAGTTGCCAGGAGCATTCTGTGCTGGTCTCATGAGTCAGAGTATGTCATAGAGCGAATCCTACCACTTTAACTTTCTCTCTCCTTTTAAGGAGACAGTCTGAGCTCTCAGTGTAGAGGGGGCTGTTCTCAAGCATGATCTGTTTCTTATGCTCACACACAGTCAGTATGCCCAGCATAATGATATTCCAGCAGCATTATTAATCCTGCCAAGTCCCAGCCTCCTTTCAGTTGTTTTGTGGTGTTCTTTTGGATTTTGGTCAAGAATTTCCTTTCTTCACAGCTTGGGTTTCCACAGAGTTTGCATGTTTTCCTACTTCATCCAATGTGCCCTCCTGATTGTTCACCTCAACCCCATGAGGAATTAGAAACTTGTCAATTGTTCTTTTAAAGTAGGGATTTGGATAATTTATTTCATGGTGGCATCTTAAAAGCGATTGGCAGAAAGGCTGATGGGTTGGTAGAGATCTTCTATCAAGTACGCAAGATGGTGCCTCCCTGACTGTACTTCTGAGACTTTGGGAACTAAAGAAATCTGATTCATCATTTATTTTTGGTTCTGGGCATAGTTCTGCTTCTTTCTTTCCCAGGGAGTTTGCCAGAGGCTTGTTCTGATAGCTGCCAGCAATAATGGAGACTGCAGGAGTCTAAGAAAAGATTGCCTTTGCCTTCATTTCAGGACCTATTGTGAGATACATCTGACCTTCCTGCCAGGAGGATCTCCCTGCCTCCTAAAGCACATGTTAAAGTAAATGGGAGTGAAGGGGAGCATAGCTTCTTCCCCACCTCTCCCATAAAGCATAAGCTGCAGTTCCCCGCTATTCCTCCTTCTGCTTGGCTTTTGTGGCAATGAGAACTACCCCTCCTGTTCTTTGTTGAACTACTTTAACCACTGGTCCCAAGAGGATTCTGTGAAGAACTTGCACATTTACAGTTCAGTGCATCTTTCTGCTGCCTCCCCCAGCCACCAAGGTTTTTTTTTCTCTAACACCAAAGGAATGAGCTTAGAGTAAAGAAATGGTGTAACTTCCTTGTTCTCTGATCCCTACTTCTGCAGTTCTGGTCCAGGACTTAACAAAAAACTGACAAGTACAGTCAAACCTTGTTGTAACTTCACTCAGGGTTTGGATGGAAAGCAACATTATGTTTTAGCAATCTAAGACCTCTTAACAATCTAAGACCTCCTAGCAGTTGTTACTGTATGTATGCAGTGACCACTTAGAACTTTATGGTTCCTGTGCGGACATTCCTCCTCCAAATCACAGCCCTTTGCACTGGAAGTGAAGGAGATGCTCCTTGATTAAAGGAGTAGGGCCTATGACACACAGTTGAGCCATTCATATTCTATCCAGTAGAGGGCAGTGGTATACATGCAGACTATCCAAATCACGTTCAGAAATGACAGCCAAACTTGGGGGGGGGGGGGAGCAGGAAATTATGCTTGCATTAATCAATGTATTTTGACATGATTGTTGCTGATAATGCCCTCCTGCTGGCTCTCCTACACTGAATGTTTGATAGTAAAGCCAGGTCACAGAGCATTAGGGAAAAGGAAAAAACAGTGGTGTTATGGTCAGGGACAGTTCAAGCAAGCAAGACTATTATTAATTGAACTAAACAATGCTAGCCCACATCTTGCCAGTGCTGGCACTGGATGTTACAACAAAGTGTTACATTGGTATAAATGCTTGTTTAATATAGCAAAGTTCTATAACCATGTAATTAATTTTACTTTGATTTATACAATGACATGGGGAAAAAAAAAACCACATTTTAACTTTCAAATATTTACCTTCATGCTCCTGGAGCTGACTGAAAAGACATGCATTTAGCACTTCATCTTTCCAAGCAAACCTAGCCTTTCAAAGAATACCCAGTTGAATTTCCTTTTGATGTTTGTTTCAACAGCACGTTGGGGCTTGTGTTTGTTCGGAAGCAACTGAATAATAAATACAAATATTCAAATGCTTTTCTTGAGACAATAGAATTCTACCTTTTGGATTTATATTAATTGTCAATCTTAGATATGGATTATAGGTACAGTGTGTACATCCAGCATTCCCTCTCAAGACTTTAAAGAGTAAGGCTGTCTTTAATACAGCCTCCATTGCAATACATTAAACGAATTAATTTAGATCTTATGAAAGATAATGGATTGATAGTCATGGAAATTTTCATCCTCTGTAAGTTTCTTCAAAATGTCCCACTGACTTACCTCAAATAATTTAAGCTGAGTGGTCATTCATTCGCCGTTCAGTCTTTGGTATCCTGCATTAGGAGTTTCTGAAATGTGGACATGTGACCAACGGGTAGTAGGCTGAAGTCACCCATTTCTCAGAGGCCAACAAACAGCTGTCAGATGTTAATGACTTTCGGTCACTACTGATCTGGGGTGGAATTGAACAGGCAATATAGAGGTAAAACACTCCAAAGTATCAGAATCCTCTCACTCTTTGGCTTGTGTTATGCAGGAGTTCAGACTAAATTATAATGGCCCTTTCTGACCTTTAAAAGTCCATTAATCGGAAAACCTAAAGTACATTCCCTCCTTAGAACACAAACCTTATTATAGTGCAAAAATCATTTGGCACCAGACCGTAGAGGAAGGAATTGACTTGAACACCACCACCACCAGGGTTATAGCCATACAAATATGCTATAATCAGAACATGGCATATGGTAAGATTCATAGATTCCCAGACCAGAAGGGACCATTGTGATCATCTGGTCTGACCTCCTGGGTAACACAAGCCATAGAACTTCACCAAAATAATTCCTAGAGCACATCTTTTGGGGAAAAATATAATCTTGATTTAAAAATTGTCATTGATGGAGACTCCACCACAATCCTTGGTAAATTGTTCCAGTGGTTAATTACCCTTTCTATCAAATTTCCAACTTATTTTTAGTCTGAATTTGTCAAGCTTCAACTTCCAGCCACTGGTTCATGCTATACTTTTCTCTGCTAGATTGTTACATATTTGTTCCCCATGCAGATACCTATGACAGCAATAAAATCACTTGTTGACTCTTAACTCTTTGTGAAACCAAACAGATTAAGCTCCTTGAGTCTATCACTATTAGGCATGTTTTCTAATCCATTAATCATTCTCATGGCTCTTCTCTTAACTCTTCAGTTTAGCAACATCATTCTTGAATTGTGGGCATCAGAATTGCACACAGTATTCCAACAGTGGTCGCGCCATTGACAAATAGGTAAAATAACTTGTCTGTTCTACTCAAAATTTCCCAGTTCATGCATCCGAGGATCTCATTAGGGTTTTTTTTTTTTTGATCCACAGCACCACAGTGAGAGCTTATGTACAGCTGATTGTCTACCATGACTCCCAAATCTTTTTCAGAGTCACTGTGGCCCAGGATAGAGTCGTCCGCACCCCCACATCCTGTAAGTATGGCCTACATTACTTGCTCTCAGGTCTATACATTTACCTGTATTAACACATATTGTTTGCTTGCACCCAGCTTACCAAGCGACCTATGTTGCTCTGAATAAGTGACTATCTTCTTCATTATATCCCTCTTCCCCCAATTTGGGTGTCATCTCCAAAGTTTATCAGTGATGATTTTATGTTTACTTCCTGGTCATTGATAAAGATGTTAAATAGCATAGGGCCAAGAATCAATCCCTGCGGGACCCACTGGAAACATACCCTCTTGATAACAATTCTCCCTTTACAAATTACATTTTGAGACCTGTGAGTTTAACCAGTTTCAAATACATTTAATATGTGCATGGGATCACATTGTTTTTGATATGAGAATTAAGGCCCTGGTCCTGCACTGTGATCCACATGAATGGAGTTAATATGGCTTTGTGTGGGTTCAACAATCAGCTTGTGCAGATCAGAATGCAGGAATGGAGTCTAAAAAAATAAGTAAAAAGAAAAGGAGTACTTTTGGCACCTTAGAGTTAGTCTCTAAGGTGCCACAAGTACTCCTTTTCTTTTTGCGAATACAGACTAACACAGCTATTACTCTAAAAAAAAAAAAATATAAGTATAGCCATCCATTTACACAGTATGAGTCTCATCTGAAACTGGGATTGTCCCTGTTTTGATTTTTGTTTGATTTGTGTTTGTGTGAGTTAGGGTTTTACTGTGCAGTCCTAACTCAGGTAAAACTCCCATTGAAATTAGGGATTGGGGGACTGAGCCTCTAAAAATGGATTCACTTTTTTATAATTTTATTCGGGAACACATAATTGTTCATAAAGTGTTGGTATATAAAGACAAAAACAGGCTAGGCCTCACATCACATTGGCAATGCTCAAATGGAGGGATGACAGTACAGTAAGGAAAGAATTAAATTTCAATAAAAGAAAATAAGGAATAATGTTCCAGTCAGATCTAACCACATTATGTACAGCATAACTTTCAAATTGGAAGTTCATAAAAACCAACCACACCTCAGCCAGTTTGTCTGGCATCTGTCCTGTTCCACATGGCACTGCTCCAAGGCAGTTTGAGACCATTTCTGCAATGGGATGGCGCTGAGCCACTTTTCCAAAAGGAGAGTGTAGTTTTTCGGTGGGAAAGTGCAGTCAGTGAAGAGCCATGAGGGATCAGATTATCTCTTCCAGCTTTTTCCTTTTTTTGTTCCTTCAAACTTAAAGTAAAATTCAAATGCAGAAAAGCTGCCATTAGGATAATATTAAGGACCAGATTTAAATTGACAGGAGGCAGGAAATTCAGAGCAAGGATGACCTTCTGGTTTAGATTACTACTACAATTTTATTAAAGAATGTCACAACAAAAACATAGGTTGTCATTTTGGTATATGCAATCACCCCTTCCATAAGTCCCTCCCACAAAAGATATTTAAAGACCTACCCAGTCCACACAGAAACAAGAAAAGCTTTTAAAGGTTAATATTCTTCTAACCCCAAACTTTGAAATGTATAGTGCATGCATGAATAGTGCTGATAATTAATTTACATACTTCCTTCCATCTTATACATTCTCATAATATACATATAGTCCGTAAATGTCCTGCATATGCTATGTGGCAAATTGTTGGTACTACTATGATGGATCTCACGCTTTCTCTTCTTGGGGGGGGGGGGGGAAGGGGAATGTTCAGGGCACCATTTCTTGCCCCTGAACTGGGGTATTAACTGCCCCACTAGTGTCCTAGAGGAGGGGAGTGGAGAGGGAGGGACCCAGGCCCGCCCTCTACTCCGGGTCCCAACCTAGGGGCCCTAGGGATAGCGGTAAACCACTAGAACTAGCAGTTCCTTCCCCTGGGCTACTTCCCTCTCCTGCCCTTCAGCTTGTGGGGCTTCCTGCCCTCCCTCTGCACAAACCAGGTGTCCCTTTACCTAGGGTCTTGGTCTTCTTAGCCCACCGCAGCACTTCTCCAAACTCTCCTCTGCTTCCCTCCAAACTGCTCTCTGCTCCAGTGCCAATCCACTGTGCTTCAACTCCTACTCTTGTCTGATTGAAGCAGGGGGTTTTTATCATGTGATTGGGCTTCAGGTGCTTTAATTTATAGCAAACTTTCTTCCCTCTCCAGGGAAGAAGACTCCCTTCTAGCCCTCTCCTGCTGCTGCCTTCTGGCCTGGGCTTTCCTTGCTTTTTGCCCCTGCTTTCAGCTTCCCCCCCGACCGGGCCAGACGCTCTCCCCCCTTTCTTTTCTTTTTGTTGTTTGTTTTTTTTTTTTTCTCTGCTGTTGCTAGAGTGCTGGCCGGCTGCCGGCTGGCTGTTAGTGCTCCCCCCTACCCCTCCGCCTGCCCTCGGACGCTACTGCCGTTCCAGCTGAAACCCCCCCCGAGAGAGGGGGGGCCTGCTGACCCACTCCCCGGAGGGGGGGAGTGGAGGAACCCAACCCCCAGACCCAGCCGCTTGCTGTTTGTTTGCGGAACCGTATTCGGCGAGAGGAACTCTTATCATCTGCTCCGGCATCCCTGGAATGTTGCAGCTGCAAAAAAGAAAGCCCAGAACAGACAGAGAAAAAGCCGTCTACCGGAGGAACACCGCCCGGGGAATCTACAAATCGCCGTGGAGGGGGCCCAAGACTGAGTAACTTTTGAACTGTGCTCTCGTGTGGGGGGAAGCCTTGACTGTGTCTTAAGTGTGTTTTGTAGGGACACGGGGGGTGTGGCACGGAGCTGTCCCCTGATCCATCTGTGTCCTCCCAACCCCCATGCTACTATCTTCACTACCCCCCCTCCACCGTCCCCGCTCACTGTCTAACATCTGCCTCTGGACTCAGCTGCTCGCCCTGAGTCCACCGCATGAGCCAGAAGCACCAGCCAATCAAACAGGACTCTCTGGACAAGCGTATGGTGGTTCATGTCCCCCCCCCCCCGAATTGTCCACCCCACAGCTTGTCCCTTTTTACCTGACCCCAACTCCTGTTAAACACCTGCCACTGCCCCCGCTGGGGCATCGGCAATGAAGGGCACCAGGGTGACCACCGCCGCTGCCATGCCCACCGCCTCCCCAGACTCTAGGGGAGCCCCCCCAGCCGGCAAGAAAGGCCAGGGCAAGAAGAAAGGGAAGGGCCCCACTAAAACCACCAGGACCTCCGTGGCGGGGGCCACCCCCGCTGCTGCGGCCCCGCCACCGACCACGGCGTCCTTCCCCGCTCCCCCCTCCACCAGCTCTGCGGGTGTCCCTCCCTCACCCCCTCCAGGACGTATGCCCGGGCGACGGCAGCCCCCCCATCATCTCTCCCACCCACCACCTCCGCCACCATCAATAGCGGCCGGGGCCCCTTCCCCACCATGACAAGGAAGCACGGTGTCCGATGCCTCCTGGTGCCCGCCTCGCCCCACGTGGAGACCGACGTGCGGGCATTGGCGAGGGTGGTGGGGCCCTCGGCCATTGTGGCGGCCTCCAAAATGTACGGGAAGGTCATCTTCTTCTTAGCATCGGAGGCTGCCGCCCAGGAAGTGGTGGAGAGAGGCCTGGCGGTGGTGGGGGGTGTTTGTCCCCCTAGAGCCGCTGGAGGACCTGGGCGTCCGCCTGGTCCTGACCTCTGTCCCTCCTTTTCTCCCCAGTGCTGCCCTGCTACCCGCCCTTTCCACCCTGGGGAAACCTGTTTCTGTCATCGGCTCTCTCCTGTTGGGCTGCAAGGACCCCACCCTCCGTCACATCTTTTCCTTCCGCCGGCAAGTGCAGCTTCTACTACCGTCGGCGGCGCATGATGGAGAGGTGCTCGAGGGGTCCTTTCTAGTCCCCCACCAGGGGGCCCATTACCGGGTGTATTTCTCCATGGGGGAAGCCCGGTGCTACCTCTGCCGGGCGTCAGGGCATGTCCGGAGGGACTGCCCCTTAGCCCGGCAAGGAGGGGCACCTGGGATCCCCGAGACCCGGCAAGACATCGGCCCTCTCATTGCCGACGCCCCTGGCCGCCCGGTACCCGAACCTGCCCCCCCTCCTCTTCGGACCACCATTACTCCCGCTCAGGCCCAAGGGGCACCTCCCCTACAATGCCCAGACAAGCGGGAGAGCCCCGGTCTCACTGCTGACAATCTGGCAGGGCCTATGGAGGAGGGTGTGGCAGAGATAACACCAAGCATGGGAGAGAGCCTGCCCCAGGGAGAATCATCCCTCCCTTATGCTGCCCTACCGCCCCCCCCAAGTCCCTGAGCCATTGCCTTTACCCCCTGACACGACCCCTGCTAACCAGCCCCCAGATGATACCATGGAGGGCTGGGCCCTAGTCCAGGGGAAGCGAGGCAAGCGGAAGGCTCAAGCTCCGCCTCATCTACCCAAAGCAGAGGCCCCCCGGAAGACCAGGAAGGGGGGCACCGATGCCGAACCTTCCGCTTTGCCCCCGAGTGCGTCCCATCCACCGATGTCAGCCGGGAAAGACGTAGCAGCACCGGAAGGTAGTGTCTCCCCTCCGAGACCCTCAAGGAAGCCCCTTCTGTCCTGACACTACCCGAAGCCCCCGTGAACCCCGAGGCAACCATCGTGGTGGGTGCCAGCGGGGAGAACCCCTTGGTGACAGAAAGTGTCCTCTCCTCCATGTTCGAGGAGATCGAGGCCCTAGATCTGACCCCGGTTGCCCAGGGGGAGGACGACCTTTTGCCAGCAAACCTCGATTTGGGCGACCTCACTCCACCCCTCTTTTCCCCATGTTCCCTCCCCCTAACTGCTGCTTCTGCTCCAACCTCCGAGGAGTCCCTGGACTCCTCCATCGACCCGGCCACTGATGGTGCCCCACTGACGACCACCGAGCCTGCTCAGGTGATAGCCGGCGCCACGCAGCTGGGACACAAGTCGCCAGGGGCATCCCCCGTTGGTGCGGAGCAATTGATTTCCTTCCCAGGCGGGGGCCCTACAGAAGATAATCTACCTCCTGATGCTGTGGCCGCTAAATCCACCATAGAGCCCACACCCCTGAGGTATCACTGAGAGCTCCCTCCCCATCCCCTTAACCCTTGAGCCTGATCAGGAGGCACCACCATCCAGCTGCTTGCCTCCCGAAACCCAGAATTTTGTTTCTGCCCCTGCCTCCACCCCTACCCCTATCCAGTCTACCTCCTGCGATGTTATCACCGCCCCCGGGGCTGTCTCCTTCCCTTTTCCAACTGAAGACCCCCAGGGAGCGGCCTTTGCGTTCTCATGCCCCGACCCATTAGGGGCTTCTATTTTCCCTCCACCGCCCCCTATCGCCCCAGGGCTTGAGGCAGGCCTAGAAGCTCCAGCCCATCAGGCACCCCGTCGGGGGTCCGCACCCTGCTTGCCCATTTTAGTGGGCCACAGGGCTGCACCAAGGGCCCCACCGGGGAACAACCAGGAAACCGTAACCCCACCCCCCCATGAGCTGCAAGGAGAGCTGCGGAAGTTTTTAGAAGATGTCCGTGGCTCCCGCAACAAGGTACAACTTGCTCTCCAGCGATGGGGGGACTTTTCTCGAATCCTCTGGGCCACAAGGGCCCTCATGGGGGAAAGTAAAGGGACGGGGAAGCAGGATGCTGCGGCCTACTGGCGGGTCCGCGTCTTCCGTGACCAATTACTCACCTATGGGATGGGTCACGGACTGTTGTGCTGCCTGCTGGGGGATGCAAGCATCCCTGCCAGTGAGGATCCCCCCCCCAGCCCTCCCCATGACACCTCTCACCATCGCAACTTTGAACACCCAGGGTTGTAGGATGGCTTTCCGCAAGTCCCAGGTGCTCTCCTTCTTTCTGGAGGGAGGGTACTCTGTGGTTTTCCTGCAGGAGACCCATACGGATCCGACTGCCGAAGACAGTTGGCGGCTGGAGAGGGGGGACAGGGTCTACTTTAGCCATGCCACGATTCGACAGGCTGGAGTGGTGACCCTGTTCTCCCCCGACCTAAGGCCCGAGGTGCTAGGGGTCGCCGAGGCCGTGCCAGGTCGCCTGCTGCATCTCCGGGTCCGTATAGAGGGGCTCGTGGTTAACCTCGTTAATGTCTATGCCCCGACATCGGGCCCGGAGCGACTGCAATTCTATCAGCGGGTATCCGCCTACCTCGGCACCTTAGATTCTCACGAGTGCCCGGTCCTGGGAGGGGATTTTAATACCACCCTCGAGGAGCGGGACTGCTCGGGGACCGAGCAGAGCCCAGCCGCCGCGGACACCCTCCGGGAGATAGTCGAACATCACTCCCTAGTGGACATCTGGAGTGACCACCACCCAGATGACACTTCCACGTTCACCTTTGTCCGGGTGGAATCCCATCGGTCGAGCTACTCCCAGTTGGACTGCATTTATTTATCACGCTTCCATCTCTCACGAGCCCACTCCTCCAGCATTTGGCTGGCCCCATTTTCTGACCATCACCTAGCCACCGTGACAGCCTCCCTCTGTCCGGAGAGGCCGGCCCCAGCCTCTCGGCATTTTAACAACAGCCTGTTGGAGGATGAGGGCTTCGTGACATCCTTCCGGGAATTCTGGCTGGCCTGGCGAGGGCAGCGGCGTGCCTTTCTCTTGGCGCGGCGATGGTGGGACCTGGGGAAGGTGCGCGCCCGGCTTTTCTGCCGTGACTACACCCAGGGCACCAGCTGACAGAGAAATGCGGCGATGGAGCAGTTGGAACGGGAAGTCTTAGAGCTGGAGAAGCGTCTGGCCGCCAGCCCCGAGGACCCGCTCCTCTGTGGAGCATGCTGGGAGAAGCGGGAGGAGCTCCGGGCCCTCGAGGACCATCGGGCCCAGGGCGCATTTGTTCGATCCCGCATCCGCCTTCTTCGGGAGATGGATCACGGCTCCTGCTTCTTCTATGCCCTGGAGAAAACGAGGGGGGCCAAGAAACATGTAACCTGCCTCCTGGCAGAGGACGGCACCCCCCTCACGGAACCGGTGGAGATGTGCGGGAGGGCCCAAGCCTTCTACGCAAGTCTTTTCTCCCAGGATCCGACTGACCCTAGTGCTTGCAGAGTGCTCTGAGAGGAGCTCCCTACGGTCAGCGCGAGTGACTGAGACCGGCTAGAGTTGCCTCTCACCCTGGCCGAGTTCTCGGAAGCCCTCCGTTGTATGCCCACCAATAAGTCTCCAGGCATGGACAAGCTGACCGTGGAGTTCTACCGCGTGTTTTGGGACATCCTCGGCCCAGACCTAGTCACCGTCTGGGCCGAGTCTCTGCAGAGCGGGGTCCTCCCTCTTTCGTGCAGGCGAGCTGTGCTCGCCTTATTGCCGAAGAAGGGGGACCTCCGCGATTTACGAAATTGGCGTCCCGTCTCGCTCCTCAGCACGGACTACAAAATCGTAGCGAAAGCAATCTCGCTGCGGCTAGGGTCTGTGCTGGCGGACGTGATCCACCCAGACCAGACCTACACCGGACCGCAGTATTTTTGATAACCTATTTCTGGTTCGGGACCTTTTGGAACTCGGGTGCAGAGACGGTCTCTTGTTCGCCCTCCTGTCCCTAGATCAGGAGAAGGCGTTCGATAGGGTGGACCACGGGTACCTCCTGAGCACTCTGCAGGCGTTTGGCTTCGGACCCCAGTTTGTGGGTTTTCTCCGGGTGCTGTACGCTTCCGCAGAGTGTTTGGTTAAGCTCAACTGGACCCTGACCGAACCGGTCACCTTCGGGCAAGGAGTACAGCAGGGGTGCCCCCTCTCGGGCCAGCTGTACGCTCTGGCGATTGAGCCCTTCCTCTGTCTCCTCCGCAGGAGGTTGACAGGGTTGGTGCTGCGGGAGCCGGAGCTGCAGCTGGTCCTGTCAGTGTACGCCGATGATGTGCTCCTCGTGATCCAGGACCCGGGCGACTTGGCGCGGGTGGAGGCTTGCCAGGCCATCTATTCGGCAGCCTCCTCCGCCTGGGTCAACTGGGTCAAGAGCTCTGGCTTGGAGGTAGGAGACTGGTGGCAGGCGAGCTCCCTCCCACCCATGCTTCAGACCATCCGGTGGAGCACGGGTCCGCTGCTCTACCTCGGCGTTTACCTTTCTGCCACGCATCCCTCTCCGCCAGAGAACTGGGAAAATTTAGAGGGCGGGGTGATAGAGTGGCTCCGGAAATGGATGGGACTACTCTGATGTCTCTTCCTCCGAGGGAGAGCGCTGGTGCTTAATCAACTAGTTCTGTCCATGCTCTGGTACCGGCTCAACACCCTGGTCCTGGCCCTGGGTTTCCTGACTAACCTCCGAACATCTATTCTGGGGTTCTTTTGGTCAAGAATGCACTGGGCCCCTGTAGGGGTTCTTCATATACCCCTGAAGGAAGGAGGACAGGGCCTGAAATGTCTGCACACTCAGGTCCGCTTCTTCCGCCTCCAGGCCCTACAGAGGCTCCTTTATGGTGCAGGCAGTTCAGCGTGGAGCATACTGGCCCACTCCATCCTGCGTCACGTCCGAGGGCTCTGATATGACTGGCAGCTCTTTTATCTCCGTCCGGGAGGTCTTCCGCAAGACCTCTCCGGGCTGCCGGTCTTCTACCAGGACCTCCTCCTGAATTGGAAACTGTTTTTAACGACCAGGTCCGTGGTGGCCACCGAGGGGGCAGATCTCCTCACGGAGCCCCTGCTACACAACCCCCAGCTCCGTGTGCAGGTGGTGGAGTCCCACTCGGTGCGCCAGAGCTTGATCCTGGCAGAAGTCACGAGAGTCGGAGACCTCCTGGACTACGACCGGGGAGACTGGCTGGATCCCCTGATGCTTACTCGGCGCATGGGGCTCTCCAGACCTCGTACCCCCCGGCACGTACTTCAGGAGGTGAAGGCCGCTTTGCCGCCCGCTGCTCAAGCTTACCTCGACCGGGTCCTGCTCGAGGGCACGTCCCGCCCACCCTCTATCCCAGGCCCGCCGGACCTTTTATTTGGACCCCTGCCCTGTAGACCCAATCGACCCCCTCACCCCTCTACTGCGAGCCGGCTGCATGAACTGCAGCCGGTATGCTTCCAAACCGTGCCAAGGAAACATCTATACACGCTCGTGCTCCACGCCCTCACCCTAGTGTCCCGCCCCGACACAAAGTGGTGAGACCTTTTGCCACCTTTGGAGAATGAGCAGCCCTGGTGAGCCAGCCTATATTCCACCTTGGTTCCGAGGCCCGTCAGGGACATCAGTTGGCAGCTCCTTCACGGAGCTGTGAGCACGGGCGCAGTTCACCCCCATCCCAGATACTTGTCCCTTTTGCGGTGTGAGGGAAACCCTGGCGCACGTATATTTGGAGTGCGCCAGGCTGCAGCCCCTGTTCCGGCTCCTCACAAATCTTCTATTACGTTTTTGGTTGCATTTTTCCCCTCACCTTTTTATTTATGCACTCCCCATCCATGGCCTCACAAAGTTGCGGGATCTCCTAGTTAACCTCCTCCTGGCCCTGGCTAAAACGGCCATCTATAAAACCAGAGAGAGGAGGTTGGCCAATGGAGTTTCCTGTGACTGTGGGGCTGTTTTCCGATCCTTGGTCCGTTCACGTATCCGGGCGGAGTTCCTCTGGGCGGCGTCCACCAACTCCCTTGATGCTTTTGAGGAGCGGTGGGTGCTGTGCGGTTCTCTGCTCGGTGTCCCCGTCCGCTTCCCTTTTGTTTGACCCTTTGATTGGGGGAGAGAGTAAGGGACCCCAGCCCCAGCCTTTGCTGCTATGCACACCATCACCTTAGAGGGGTCCTTTCACACGTGGGTGCATGTACCTCCCCCTCCCCCCCCGGGTAGTCCACCCCCCAGCCTGCCCCTCTTGGGTGCTTTCAAAGGAAGGAATTGTTGGTGACATTGGGCATGGCGCCAGGTAACTCGAGGGGGTGGCAGACCTTGAGAGTTGATGAAGCCCCCTCGCTCTGGGCCACCAGGTAACTCGGAAGGGTGGAAGACCACGAGAGTCGAGGAACCCCCCACGCTGGGCCCAGGCAAGCTTGAACACTTCCCTCTCCTGAAGCTAATGAGAAAACAATTGTGTTTGGCTGCTGTGTTACACATTGCATATACTGTTGGTTTAGTTTTGTAAGTGTGTTATGCAAATAAAAACACCTTTTTTGCTTCAAAAAAAAACCAAAACACTCTCCTGCCCTCTGGCCATGCTGTATCACAGCTATCAGAGCAATTCTCCCTAGCTTTCATTATTGCAGCACATATAGGAGTTAAGTGCACCCAGGGTGAAATCCAGGCCACACTGAAGTCAATGGTGGAATTACCATTAATTCCAAAGGGGCTAGGATTTCACCTGTGATGTTCAGGCACCCTTGCAAGACATAGGGCCTACGCAGGGAGATAGATTCCATCCTGTAATCACTCTGCCAAATGTCGCCTCAGTCTGAGTCATGGCTAAGCCAAACTGAAGTAACATGATAGTTTCCCCTGAATTTCCTTGCATATGTCAGATAATTTCTTTGGGCCGGGGGATCCAGACTCTCAAGGGTAGATTTACTACATCACAGTAGCAACGCAGTTCTCCTTAAGGTTAATAACTTTTTGTATGTTTATGACATTGAAAATATCCCTCTTAATATTAGCGGAGTTCTCCAGTGTGTAATAAATAATAGCAAAGGTGGAAAAAAGGTAAAGGGCCAGATTATGCCTGATAGACATAGGCTGTGGTGGCCTCATGGAGCTACCCAGCCCCAAGGGCCAACCTCTCTGGGTGCTCAGGGGGTGGGCTCTCACCTTGCATTAACTCTTAGCATAGCACACTGTACCTGATGGGGAGGAAATGTGGGCCCAGGCCCCTGCCTCTCTGAGTCAGTTTGAGCCCCCAGAGGGGCACATAAAGGGACTGAGATTGTGATAGTTGCACAGGATGCAGATGCAGAAAGACTCCATGCACCCTTCTGCCTTCCCACACCCACACAAGAACCAGTAATAATCTAGTCCAAATTCCTTTTGCTCTCTGTATTAGATTTATAGTGACCCTCCTCCCTCATCCCTCAAAGAACATAGACAAACGGTACAAACAGAGAGGGCCAGCATGACAAAGTTTGGATCAGGACCCAGATTTCCCCAAGAGTTAGGTGTTGTTTGGTTTTGGCCCCTTCCAAAACACAGGGGTTAACATCAGAGTTTTGATCTCTGTTTGGGTGAATTTCAGGGAAGTATGGATCCAATCTGGTCCCACTATAAATCTTTCCCCTATCAAGATTTTTAAATGAATGAAAATTAAATTCCTTACAAGCTAAGATCCACAGTTCTCCAGCTCTTTCCTGGACAAAGCTTTTCTGGAAATCAGTGGGCTAAACCATGCTGTCACTTGACTGACATCAGTAGAGTTACTTCTGATTTTCACCAAAGGAGAGATCCCTGAAGTCAGTGCAGGTACATCAGTGTAAATCTGGAATAAGTGACGGCCAAGTGAAAGCTTCCCCTGTGTAAGGACTGCTAGATCAAACCTTATTTAGCATGTGGCAAAGTGGTTAGTAAATGCAGGGTTTAGTAAAACCTGAAAACCTGCTTTTTTTTTTTTTGCTGATTTTTTTTCTCAGTGAGGTGTCTTTCCCTTGAATTTTGAATATTTTTGTCTACATTTTAATTTTTAAGAAATAGGACATACCGAGGTGTGAATTATGGCATATTCATTCATGCCCCAAACTGGGTGCAAATTAACACCCCATAATTCATGCAGTGGAGTGTCTTATTACAATTATAACATTTTATTAAAAAGTGGTTTTAATATTTATATTGTTAATTAAGTGATGTCTCAAATTCTGGGCAGTGAATTATGTTGAACTAGTCACTGTTCTGATTTTATATATTAACCACTCAGGGCACGCAAATTCATCTGCCTCTTTAATACGCTGTGTAATAAAGCCTGTCATTTTCTCTTTCTATCTAGCATGTGAGGTTCCCTGTTCAAGACTGACTTTATCAGGAAAAAAGAAAAGGAGTACTTGTGGCACCTTAGAGACTAACCAATTTATTTGAGCAAGGTGAACGAGCCTCTGATAGTGTGGCTGATGTTATTAGGCCCTGTGATGGTGTCCCCTGAATAGATATGTGGGCTTTGTTGCAGAGGCTCGTTCACCTGCACATCCACCAATGTGATATATGCCATCATGCCAGCAATGCCCCTCTGCCATGTACATTGGTCAAACTGGACAGTCTCTACGTAAAAGAATAAATGGACGCAAATCAGATGTCAAGAATTATAACATTCATAAACCAGTTGGAGAACACTTCAATCTCTCTGGTCACGCAATTGCAGACATGAAGGTCGCTATCTTACAACAAAAATCTTCAAATCCAGACTCCAGCGAGAAACTGCTGAATTGGAATTCATTTGCAAATTGGATACTATTAATTTAGGCTTAAATAGAGACTGGGAGTGGCTAAGTCATTATGCAAGGTAGCCTATTTCCCCTTGTTTTTTCCTACCCCCCCCCCCCCCCCAGACGTTCTGGTTAAACTTGGATTTATGCTGGAAATGGCCCACCTTGATTATCACACACATTGTAAGAAGAGTGGTCAGTTTGGATGAGCTATTACCAGCAGGAGAGTGAGTTTGTGTGTGTGTGTTTTTTGGGGGGTGGGGGAAACCTGGATTTGTGCTGGAAATGGCCCAACTTGATTATCATACACATTGTAAGGAGAGTGATCACTTTAGATAAGCTATTACCAGCAGGAGAGTGGGATGGGAGGAGGTATTGTTTCATGGTCTCTGTGTATATAATGTCTTCTGCAGTTTCCACAGTATGCATCCGATGAAGTGAGCTGTAGCTCACGAAAGCTTATGCTCAAATAAATTGGTTAGTCTCTAAGGTGCCACAAGTACTCCTTTTCTTTTTGCGAATACAGACTAACACGGCTGTTACTCTGAAATTTATCAGGAAAAGATCACTACCAATTCATAAGCACTAGGGGCAGTACAGAGCGTTATTTCCCTTTACAGAAGAAATCTTTTCAAGCCTGGGGAGGAACTTTAAACTCTTTCTTTAGAAGATAGGTGGAAATTGGATCATATAAAATTTGGGGCCCTTAGACATCCAATGGACTACAGGGCACCAGTGGTCCTTCCAAACATGTCTGAGAGGTTTCTTAGGGTGTTTGGGCTCAATATATTGAAAATCTAATCTTGCATTCCTTGTGTGATCCAAACTCTGTTATAGCCGCAGTTCAGGAACATATACCTATTCATGAAAGAATTTATATATATGCTTAAAGTTAAGCAATTGATTTCCTGAATTAGGGAATAAACAGAAGTCCCGGATGTGCAGGAATTCAAGCTCAGAGTGGATGGTGTTTGAAAATATGCTTGCTCAAAGAGTTACACGACATTAGTACTATAAAGTATGCGCTTTTCTGACCGTTAATCCTGTAAGCATAATAATACTCTATATGTAAAGAAATGCACTTTTGTTACAGTCAAAAATAAGACATGAAGAACAAACCCAAAGGAATTAAAAAAAATTAACAGCATGCATTTGATGCTATGCAAATGCATAAAGTAGATGCTAATTATTCCTTTCTTGTTTCTAATTGTGGCATTCTTCTCTCCAGTTTCAAAGACAGTTATTTGAATGTAGTGGTTTACATTTGTGATCTGTTAGAGCCAGGTAAATGGAAACCTGCAGAGATTACTGATAATCCACCACCATCCTGGCCTCTGACACTTTCTTTATTACATTGCTTTTCTGAGCAGAGACTGCCAGACTTGCTGAACTATATCTTGGTTTTATGCTGTTCGTTTTTCTCCTCATTTTTGTACTTTTTGATAGTAGCACCAAGGGCCTGATCCCAAATAGAGATTTGAATGTGCAAAGCATGCAGGATGGAGTATTTTATGGTAATGCATTAAACTTTGGCTGTCTGCTTTCCCATTGAGTGTTGATGTTGTGGGAATGCAGCAAAGGTTTCCTACTGCTGCTTTATTAATAATGAAACATTCACATGAATTCCATGCAGAATTGATTTTTGAACATTATATAAGGATCAACTGTGAGGCCTTAAAATGTAATTGAGAAATCTATTTGTAATTTACTTTGCCTGTAAGAATCCACTGTCCCACTATAAACAATTTTACAGTATTTTTCCTGTTAAACAGCTATTTTGCACATCTGTTTGGCCTCCACAGTGTGACCTGCCACAGTGAGTTGATGGCTAGAAACTTGACACAACATGTGGGCGCACAGTTTCTTTGACTTCCTTATTCAAGTGGCTCGCTAGCCAGTAGAAATATAATTTTCATCGACGTGCAAGTGAACAGTGTTAATAGCTCATTAACTAACACAGAGTGTTAACTGATGAATTGTATATGCACTACTTGAAGACTAGAAAATATGCTTCCACATCAGTGGAAAAATTCTGCTCCTTCTCTTAAGCTTTTAGAGGGATACTCAAATGCTGAGCAAGAATGTTCTTGTGTTTATGGTCTAGTACAGAAAGTCAAGAGAACTTGATTTTCCTTCTGTCTGTATCAGACACTTTGACTTGGAGTAAGTCACCTAGGGCCTGATTTTCAAAAACATGTATACAATTGTATGTCTAATTTCCACATTCAAGTAACAGTTATGCATCTGACTAGCCATATGCACATGCAAATATGCCGAATACACTTCTAATAATGGCAACTGCATGTGTTACTTAGGCTATGTCTACACTACCGTGGTAAGTCGACCTATGCTACGCAACTCCAGCTATGTGAATAATGTAGCTGGAATCAATGTACCTTAGGTCGAGTTACCTTGGGGTCTACACTGCCAGGAGGGTGGGGGGAGGGGGGTGGGTGTCGATGGGAGAAACCCTCCCGTCGACTTACCTTACTCTTCTCGTTGGGGGTAGAGTACAGGGGTTGACTGGAGAGCAGTCTGGGTTATGGTGCTTCTTATGGGTTGGCTTGTGACAGCAGCAGTTGCTGCTGCATCCGTATGCTGGACAAGAGATAGAGATGGGCCTGATCCACAAAAAGTAGGGGCTGTTCAGAAAAAAGCTACAAAATGTGGATCTGAATTTCCTCAGCATTCTTGGGAGTTCAGATTTGGAGTTTTGGTTGTGAAACCTCATTACAAAATCTGGACACAACATAAATTTCAAGTTTCTTCCTGTTTTGTGTAGAACCACAAGTGAGAGTATGCTCCAGATGGAGCAAATCCTGTTCTCACTTTTCACAGGCTCTCAGATGGTTCCCCTGTACAGAGAGGGAAGGACTTAGGGGAGGCTACACAAGGAATACTGCTGATACACTGGCCCTTTTTTTTTTTCTGAAAAGCATGGGCATAGGAGACACAGAAGCTATTACAGTCTCAGGGTTGCTGTGTGGCTTGGGAATAAGGCATGGTGTAATCAGGTTGTTGGGGTGGCACTCTCTTGTGTCCCTCTCAGACACAACTCCTCTAACTACAGGTCTCTGTCACAATGAGGTTCACTATAGTGTTGTTTTGGCCCTCTGGCCAAAGTAACCTTCAGTCTTACCCCGTTCGTGACATTTAAGATTCAAATATAACCAGGAACAAAAAATAAGCATAAGTCAAAATCAGGATTATCCCGCAAACCATCTGTGGGTCCCCACCCCTTTATTTAGGAATTGTCTCCTAAACAGTCTGTACTTCTACCAGTTCCCTTCCTCTGATCTGGTCATCCCTCCCAGGAGGGCTGCTCCGGCTGGCAGGCAAGCTCCATATCAGGGCTACAACCGGGGGGACAGGGGGGAAAGCTCTGTCCTCCTTCCTGGACATCCCTCAACTAAGGTAGGCCCTCTCCTTTTTATCTTTCCTCTCCACACCTGACATTGACTGCATGTATAGCAACGGGGAGCCAGCTGGGTCCACAGGCTTTTTCCCTAGCCCTTTCATTACCAGTGTAGAACTTGTCTTAACCCTCTCTTTGCCAGTGATGGCCTCTCTGCCCCATCACACACGGCCATGGTCTTCTACTTCACCTCAATGCAGAGAACTCCAGTAAATAGCCCAGCTGTTCAGGCTGTGGATTGATAACCAGGATTTGTCCCCATGTCTACATTTATATGCTTGCTATGTTGCGTATTTATTCCTTGGTATTGCATTATATTAAAGAGAAAAACCCACCTAGGTCAAGTAATGTTTAGATCTGCACCATGATTAAAATTCCAGTCATGATATAAATGCTGGTGTTTTTGTCTATAATCCACAAAATTTTAGCAGTGCTAAAGCTATAATGTACTGTAGGACACAGATGATAAGGCCCAGTATTTAACAGAACTATTTTTTGCATGCTATAGTTTTGATAGGAGGTTTCAGAATATATCTCAATTACCATAAATATTAGGCAATATCAGGAAACATTACGAAAAACCACAATTAAACCACATTCACATTGTTGGTTATTCAAGTAAAAACCAGACATTATGACTCAGGCAGAAAATGCTACAAAAGGAGTCTGACAGGAGAGGAAAAGATATGCTATGAACATCTGGAGAGAGTCCAGTAAAAAAACTTTTTTTCCAAAGGTTGGATTTCTGTTTATGGACAATTGTGACATATCTAAACCTAGTGAGACAAATTCCTGAAGGGGCTTCAGCCTAGATTCCGATTTTGAGGGTGCAATTAATTGTTGTTATCCTGACAGTATTTGGACATCCACCACATTGTACCTACAAATCAGGTGCAGTCAAATGCCTTCATTTGCACCTGCAAATTTGGAGACAACAAGGACCCCTACTCTGCCTATTACCAGTCTGCCTATTTTATTATAGCCATGGGAGGTACCAGTTGGGGGGCAGAGGTCAAAGGGCCTCTTTTGCAACATGTACTCATGCTCTGTGTAGCCCTAATGACAGCTGCTCCAGAAATCCATCTTGGGTACAGCTGGTCAAAATATTTTGCATTAAAACATTTATTTTGTCAGAAAAATGGCTTTTTCCACCTGAAAAATGAAACCTTTAATGAAAATTGTCAACATTAACAAAATGTTCTGTTTTTCACATAATTTTCTGTGACATTCTGAATCCAAATTTTAATGATTTTTAAAAAATAATTGCATAGTACATTATTTAGTAAAATCTAAGCTTTCAGTAAGAAAATATGTTTTTTGGCATGTAAAGGTGTCAGTAATGATTAAAATTCAGTGAAAATTTAAAAATATTGCAGAAGTGTGTATGAGAGAGAGAGAAAAAAGAAAATGGGTCCATTTTGAATCCTGTGAAATGCAAGAAATGGTGACATTTCAAAATATTTCATTTGCCTGGTTTTCAACAAGCTCTGATCATGTGAAGATGCGGGTAAATGTTAGCGGCCATATATAGGAAGAGCTGCTGTGAATCCAGCCAACAAGCTCTGCAGATATTCGAGAACATAGTTGCAATACCAAATCAGACCACAGGTCCATCAGTTCCAATATCCTGGCTATACCTGATTCTTCAGAGAAAAGCAAAAACCTCATAATATACTTAATCAACTGTACAACTGGCTATGTGGGGAGAGGGGAGTGCAGTGGTGGACAATGGCAAGTGGAAGGATGTTCTTGCATCTGACTTTCAGCTTAGATATCCTCCTATCTCCTTTAGAGTATCACATCAGTCAAAAACGTGAACAGAATGTTAGGAATCATTAAGAAAGGGATAGATAGTAAGACAGAAAATATCATATTGACTCTATATAAATTTGTGGTACGCCCACATCTTGAATACTGAGTGCAGATGTGGTTACCCCATCTCAAAATATATATATTTGGAAAAGGTTTAGAAAAGGGCAACAAAAATGATTAGGGGTATGGAAAGGCTTCAGTATGAGGAGAGATTAATAAGATTGGGCCTTTTCATCTTGGAAAAGAGCCAACTAAGTGGGGATATGATAGAGGTCTATAAAATCATGACTGTTGTAGAGAAAGTAGATAAGGAAGTGTTGTTTACTACTTCTCAGAACACAAGAATTAAGGGTCACCAAATGAAATTAATAGGCAGCAGTTTTAAAACAAATAAAAGGAAGTATTCATACAATGCACAGTCAACCTGTGGAACTTTTTGCCAGAGGATGTTGTGAAGGACAAGACCATAACAGGGTTCAAAAAAGAACTAGATAAATTCATGGGGGATAGGTCCATCAATGCTATTAGCCAGGATGGGCAGGAATGGTGTCCCTAGCCTCTGTTTGTCAGAAGCTGGGAATGAGCAACAGGGGATGGATCACTTGATGATTACCTCTTCTGTTCATTCCCTCTGGGGCACCTGGCACTGGCCACTGTCGGAAGACGGGATACTGGGCTAGATGGACCTTTGGCCTGACTCAGTAGGGCCAGTCTTATGTTCTTACGTTTCTTACCTCTTTGATCATCTTTTGTTCCAAAGCATAACAACCAATGATAAAAGTATTAACCCTTTTATGAAGTGCAGCCACAATATTTAACTATAACCTACTGTAGAATCAAAATTTTTATTATTCTTCAACCTTCACATATTCTTGCAGTGTTGCAATGTTTGATGCTTTTCTTAATGCCTCAGATCTTGCAGTCATGTGATTATTGAGGCTTTCATTTAAAAAAAAATATATACATATGTAACCTTCTTGGGTGTGGAGAAAAGCTTGAAAATATGAACCCCATGGGCTGAAAAACCAGAAGGCAAATAAAAGAACCCCAAATTTATTATTTAAAAAAAACTCATGATTTCTAAGCCCGTCTCAATATTTCTTGGGGCCTGCCTAACTCATAATTTTTGAATGCTTGGTGTGGCAGTATTACTTTGTTATGAACAGTTAACTCAGAAATATATCAGATTACTAAATCTGGTTTAATCTCTTCTGAATAAATTTGTTGAGACTATATGCTAGAAAAATATTATATGACTCATAGTTAAAATAAAAATGTGGTTTATTTTTAGAAAAGGTACACTACTGCAGGTATAACAGACATATACAACAGATGGTGGACAGTGTTTTCCCACTGTATTATAAATGTAATTTCTGTAACCTTTTCACATCAGTGTTTGGTATAATCATAGATAAAAGTAGGAAGAGACAGGTTAAAAGCTTTTGGAAGTATGTGTAAGTAGTCACCGTGCACCTCCTTTTTGGATTTAATATATTTTAATTACGATTAATGATTATTTAGTTCTAATGGAAGTGGATTGATAGATTTAGAGACTAAGGGCCTGATCCCACTCCCATGTCTGTTGAACTCACAGGAGTTTGATTAGAACATAATCAAATTAGTTGCAGAACTGGACAGCAGGACCCCAACACTGCAGGCTTCCTTCTATGTCCTTGCCATTGTGCCTGTAATCTGACATGGGAGGAAGGCTGGTCTTGTGTTTAGTTTATTAGAATGGGACTCTATAGTAGATTTGGGCATAGAATGGTTTTCTAATTCCATGAAAACTTGTGAGATTTTGAAAAAATTTCCCATTCCACATTTGGACAAAACCAATACCTTTTGAGGCTTTTTGTCAAAAAAATGAGAGAGAGAGAGAGAGAGAGAGTGACTTTTATCCCAGAATAGCCAATCCCGTGGTGGTTAGGGCAGTCACCTGGCATTCAAAGCCCTGCTCTGCCTTATTTGGAGCAGGAACATGAGCCTAGGTCTCTTAAATCCCAAGTGTGTGCCCTAATCAGGGGACTATAGAGTCAGTCTCTATCTCTCTGTCCCCATGAGTATTTAATTATTTATGCAATTATTATTAAATCTCCAATAGCAGGGACTGAGAGAGACTCTCTCTTCTTGGAGCACTGGGGAAATTCCAGAAGATGGGGAGAAAGCTAATGCTGTGCCAATATTTTAAAAGGGTAAATGGGATGACCCAGTTAATTATGAGCCTGTCAGCCTGACATCAGTCCTGGGCAAGATAATGGAATGGCTGATATGCGACTTGATTAATAAAGAATTGAAGGAGGATAATGTAATTAATGCAAATCAGCGTGGGTTTATTGAAAATAGATCCTGTCAAACTAACTTCATTTTTTTTTTGTGAGATCACAAGTTGGGTTGATAGAAATAAGAGGAGTAATTTAAGAGAAGGCATTTGACTTGTTATCTCATGACATTTTGATGGAAATACACGAAAGATAAAATTAACCTGGTACACATTAAATGGATTAAAGTTGGTTAACAATGTAATTGTAAAGGGGGAATTGTCATCAAGCGGGTGTGTTTCTAATGGGGTCCTGTGGGGATCAGTTCTTGACCCTATGCTATTTAACATTTTTTTTATCAATGACGAGGAACAAAACATAAAGGCATCACTGATAAAGTTTTGCAGATGATGCAAAAAGTGGGGGAGTGGTAAGTAGGGAAAAGGACAGGTCACTGATTTGGATCACTTGGTAAACTGGCTGCAAGTAAACAATATGCATTTTTAATACAGCTAAATGTAAATGTATCCATCTGGAACAAAGAATGTAGACCATACTTACTGGATTGGGGACTCTAAAAAAGATTTCGGTGTCCTAGTGGATAAACAGCTGAACATGAGCTTCCAGTGTGATGCTGTGGCCAAAAGAGCTAATGTGATCGTGGGGTGCATAAATGGGAAACTTGAGTAGGAGTGGAGAAGATATTTTATGTCTTTATTTGGCAAGGGTGTGACCACTGCTGGAAGACTGTGTCCAGTCCTGGTGTGCACAATTCAAGAACGATGTTGCTAAGTTGGAGAAAGTTCAGAGAAGAACCACCAGAATGATTAAAGGATTGGAAAATATGCGTGTTAGTGATAGACTCAAGGAGCTCAATCTGTTTGTCTAAACAAAGGCATAAGAGTTTACAGGTCATTTTGATTACAGTGTATAAGTATCTACATGGGGAACAAATATTTAATAATATGTTCTTCAATCTGGCAGAGAAAGATATAAATATGATCCAATGGCTGGAAGTTGAAGCTAGGTGAATTCACACAGGAAAAGAAGACCTACATTTTTAATGGTGAGAGTAATTAACCATTGGAACGTTTCAACTGTCATGGTGGATTCTTCATCAGACTTTTTAAATCAAGATTGGATGTTGTTCTATAAGATACATTGTAGGAAATATTTTGGGGAAGTTCTATGGTTTGTGTCATACAGGAGGTCAGGCTAGAGGATTACAATGTTTCATTCTGGTCTTCGAAACTATGAACCTCAGAATAACCAATGGGCCTGGTGGTCAGGGTGTTCGCTTGGGAAATAGGAGACATGGGTTCAAGTCCTTGCTCCTATTCAAGCAGAGTGGGGTTTTGAGTCTGCGTATCCCACACGCTAGGTGAGAGCTTTGTGATTAGGGCATTCGGCTATGCTGGTGTGTCTGTGTATATGAGAGAGAGAGAGATGCACACACGTATTCCCCCACCCGAAATTCTCTCTTGAACAGAGAAATCTTTACCGAACAGAATTTAATCAAAGCTGAGAGGGTCCTACTCAAAAAGCTCTGTTGAAAAATTCCCTAACAGCTCTACTCAGGAGATATGGGTTGAGTTCCCAGCTTTGCCACAGTGTCCATTTGTGACCTTGGTCAAGTCATTAACCTCTCTGTGCCTCAGTTACTCATCTGTAAAATAGGGATAATAATCATTTGTATTTCTTGTCTATTTGGAGTGTAAGTTCTTGGGGGCAGAGACTCTCTCTTACTTTATGTATGGACAGTGCCCAGTCTATGGGGCCTCAGTCTTAGTTGGTACCTCTACCCTTCTGTAATACAAACAATTAATAACACTGCTATTGGTATTGTGATGATCATTCATTCTTGTCTATTTTAGTCCTTGGCTTCTCTGCCAAGGTGCTTTTTTTGTGATATGGACTCTCGTCTACTAGGAACAGGATTAAGGCCTCACAGGCAAAACATTACAAGAAATATTCAAGCTGTAGGGACCGGATACAGACTATGAAAGTGATATAGAACTAAACTTGAAGTAAGGAGTATTGTTGATTGACTTTCCTTCCATCGCTGAACACAGTAGCTGCCCTTGAGAAACTCCAACCATAAATGCTGCCAAGTGATACTGATGTTATGGTACCTGACTTGAATCCACCCTGTTATATAAGAACCTTCCGTTGATGAGTCTCACGCTCTGTCATTGCTACTTGAGTAAAAGAAATATGTAACATGACTTGCACATTTTAACTTTTATATAATGAAAGAAATAATTTGGAAAGATGAGCAGACCTGTTTCTGTTCCCTATAATAGCCAATGAGCAAGAAGTTCTATAATAGTTGGATAATCTCATAAATAAAAATACTTTATCGTGGATTCAAGTATTTAGGGAAATTTTAAATCGGCATTAGTATGAAAAGCCACAGATGTTATCTTTTTATCCATTGTCTGAGAACAGATTTACGCAACTAACCAACATTAAAAATGCTTAAATTTGTGGCAAACTCAATGAATCTTGACTATCTGAGAAAACAAACAGATGAACCATCTGGACACAAGAGATAGATCTGAAATAATGGTGCCAGTGGCACAATCCAAGCATAATCCGTGGCATAATTTATACAGAGCAACTGTATCATGAGCTGAAAACTATAAATTTAGAAGGCTGTCTGAGTTCAATAATGACTGCACATTATTACTCCACTTGCTTGGTAAATATTGACAAAGGAGTCTCACATGCTGTAGCAATGTATCTACATTCTGCATTTAACCTTAAGGGGAAGATTTTTCTGACTAATAAACTTCTGTGTTCTGAATTTTGCCTTCTGTTTGTTTTCCCCAGTCAGTTAAAATGATGATTGTACTAGTTTTTAGCACTGTGACAGTGTGGATTAGCTTATTGTTCTGAAATTATTTTGATGGCAATTGATAATGTACACAAATGCTTAATATTCTGTAAAATAGGAGGATTTGATAAGTGGAACAAAATTTGAACATCACCATTAAGCACCCCTTAATGTTGCTATACACCATTAGACATTCACACATCATTCATTGGCTGTTCCCTGTCTACTATCACCTGAAAAGGTTTCTCATTGTCATAGAATCCTAGCACAAACTGCTCATGATGGAAAGTACTATGTTTGACCATTAGTTTTACTATTTATCACTAATTCTAATGAGTTTCAGCAGAGTGCATTTTCCCATGGCTTCAGAGTGTTTTGGCAGCCATCAGTTTCATTGGTAGTAATCATGGACCAATACAAATTAGAGCATGCATTCTTTACGTTGCTGGCAGGTAAGACCACTTCACAAACAATGCATTATGAAGAACATTTGCTGGCTATTTTAAATGGTGATTATATTACAAATCTGGATAGGAACTAGGTTGCAGTATATCTTAAAAAGTGACTGATTTAAACCCATACCTAATCTATTTTGTAGGTTAGCAATAATTTGACTTGCTGAGTGGATGGAATTTATGGGCATAAGTCATTGCAGTAGGCAAATAAAAACATCCTCCTTCAATAATAAGGTGTAGGTAGTATCCACACTGCTTAGAAAAGCACTGACTTTAAATCCCTCTTGCACGGTGCCATGTTGCATGCTGTAGCATGGGAGACAGCACTCTGTAAGTGCCAATTTTCAGGAAACTATATTTTTCTTGCATCTGACTTTCAGCTTAGATATCCTCCTCTTTCCTGTATAGTATCATGACAGTCAAAAAAAGCAAATAAACGGCTGGGAATAATTAAGAAAGGTATAGAAAATAGGACAGAAAATATCATATTGACTCTAAATAAATCCATGGTACCCCCACATCTTGAATACTGAGTGCAGATGTGGTCGCCCCATCTCAAAAAAGATATATTGGAAAAGTTCAGAAAAGGGCAACAAAAATGGTTAGGGGTATGGAATGGCTTCAGTATGAGGAGAGATTAATAAGATTGGGGTTTTCAGCTTGGAAAAGAGCCGACTAAGGGGTGATATGATAGAGGTCTATAAAATCATGACTGGTGTGGAGAAAGTAAATAAGGAAGTTTTATTTACTCCTTTTCAAAACACAAGAATTAAGGGTCACCAAATGAAATTAATAGGCAGCAGGTTTAAAATAAACAAAAGGAAGTATTTTTTCACACAATGCACAGTCAACCTGTGGAACTCCTTGCCAGAGGATGTTGTGAAGGCCAAGACTATAACAGGGTTCAAAAAAGAATGATATAAATTCATGGAAGATAGGTCCATCAATGGCTATTAGTCAGGGATGTGTCCCTAACCTCTGTTTGCCAGAAGCTGGGAATGCGTGACAGAGGATGAATCACTTGATAATTACCTCTTCTGTTCATTCCCTCTGGGGCACCTGGCATTGGCCACTGTTGGAAGATAGGATACTGGGCTAGATGGACTTTTGGTCTGATCCAGTATGGCCATTCTTATGTTCTTATGCTCTTCTCTCTTTTAGTCTTTTATATCTAACCTTTTTCTCTCCCTCCTCTTGTCTTTTTCACTCTCAGTACCAACTTTTTATTCTTTCAAATGTTCCAGGCTACATTATTATCTCAAAAGATTTTTGTCACATCTCCTAAACTTCTTGTTTGCTCTTATGTGATTTGGTCTGCATTATATTAATGTCATTATTTGGATTATTGTAGTCTAAGAAACTTAGATATCATTAAGGCCCCTTTTTGCTAAGCAATGTCCATACACATAGTAAGAGACAGTTCCTGCCTTGAAATGTTTATAATTTAAATGGACAAGAGAGACAACGATTGTGAGAGTGAAAAAAAGAGGTGAAATGACAAGGTCACATAGCATGTCACTGGTAGAGTTAGAAATAGAGCCCAGGTTTTTGGTGTCTCAGTTCAGCAAGTGACCGTTCCTTCCCCCTTCACCGCTCCTCCTTCTGAAAAGAAATTGGCCCTGTCTCTCATAAGGATGAGTCTAAATTTTGCAGCACATTCAACTTTGTGAAACAATAGTCTCAAAATCTACAAGACTGGTTAATTGAAAGGCACTTATTGGAATTAGAGATGAGCCCAAACCACACCCTGAGTTCTGAGTACCCCAAAACTTTGTGTTTGAAGTGCAGCTCTCACTTTTGCACATTCTTCCTCTCTCTAATAGGAGTTTGAGAACATACTAAACTAATAATAGAATAAACCATTTAAATCAATGGAAATGGGTTGTATCAGGGGTTCAGATAACATAAGGGTTTCCCTTTGCTTCAGTGGAAGCTGTGTCTGTGTACCCAGAGTTAAAATGTAGCTTGATACAGTAAGTGTTTGTTTTTAACTCTTTTCGTCAATCAGTTTTGAAACTCCTTGCTAATATCATGGTCTGAAAATGTAAAATAAGATTATGAAGATCCAAAATACAGAACAAGATGATAAGAACTACAGTAATCATGGTGCCAATTCAGGTAAAGGTCAGAAAAAAAAGAGACCATGAGGAATAAAATAGTAGCAAAATATTGCCTTTTTTATGTATTGTACAAGACTACAGCACACACTGATGGCACTCAGATCATCATCATAATAAAAACAAATGATCTTTGAAATCCACTTTAGATGACCTCTTTCCATAGTGCTGTCTAAGATTATGTATTTAATTTGTCAAGCATTTTTAAGATCCTAGAGTGCCACTGTTCAACAGTCAATATCTATAGAAATGCCTTCCTGAATTTTAATGACTGGGATGCCTGTTCCCACTTTTATTTTTTTCATACATAGAATTGTTTTTTTTTTTTTGAGCTGGGTTTTGCTCTTTCCTAATCTAGGGAAGTTCTCTTTTGGGGATGGTGCTTTAAGCACCAAACACTCTTCACTTTATCGTCTTCAAAAAACTGTCTGAACAAGAACAACCTAAAGCTTTATGAAGTAAAATGCAACATCTCCACTTTTAATGGAGAGTTTTGCTTGTGACAAACTGAGGTTTGTTTGTTTGAGGGGCTGATCCTGAACACATTTAATCCATGAGTACATTTACCTCTGTGAGCTCTATGAGATTACTCATGGGAGTGAAATTCCTCACATATGTAAGTGTTTGCAGGATGTCTTTTTGAATGAGGTGCTCCATTTCAACCATGTGGCGACGAGGCTAGATATAGGAATCTCTGGTTGCAATTCTGTAGCCTGTGTTATGCAGCATGTAAGACTAGGTGATCACAATGATCCCTTCTGGCCTTAAAATATGTGGAGCAAGAGTTAAGATACATTAGGCAGGCCAAAGTGAGGAACATACGAATATGCTTTTTCATATGACAACATTTTCCTTTAATTTAATTTTTAACAAACCTGTCCTTGCTCATAATCACAGTAAGCAATTTAAGCATCTGGAAACACTGGGAAAAAACCCTCATTAACTGCATCAAACCCCTTGTCCACCTCTAACCAGAGCTGAGAATTTAGAAAAAAAAATTCCACTAGCAGGGTGGGATTTAATTTAATTTCTAATATAATCTCAAACAAAGTCTGCATATTGTGAATACTCAGGGAGTTCCTAATGCCACAGAACCTAGGTGTTCTTAGCTCTATCATTTTTCTTCAGGGTTTTTTGTTTCCTTTGTAAAGAAAAATTAAAACACCCAGAATGCCCAATGGCTCTAAATTTTAAATTTATTACAGTTTCTATTTATAGATTGAGGGCCTAAGTCTCATCCCTTAATGTTTTCTGGGCAGGAATAAACAGAATATTCTGTTCAAGGAAGCTTCCTTTTTAGTTTATATTTGTAATTTTTGACAGAAACATACTTCACCAAATAGATATGTTTAATTACATATGTCTTCAGTGTTCTTTTGCAGCTTTAATGTGTGCTAAGCCCTTAATTGTAAAGTGTTGGGAATTTTTTGAGCCCCTGTAGTACTCACAGGTAGCAAAGATAACAGTTTATGAGTTTATCTATAACCCAGGGCCGGGTCCTAGTCTCCAGCATGAGACCTGAATAAACTGGCTTTGCACAGAAAACCCCCTCCTCGGTTTTCTGAAAAGTCATCATAAAAGCAAACCTTTAAGACAAGATTTTGAAAATGATATGTTACTTCTGCTAGGAAGTCAATGAACAATTATATGCCAAATTTGACAATGACATGACAGTAACAAACACGGAAGAGTCCTTGCTGTAGATCTTATTTGTCCTTTCTGAGCCAAGTTTAGGAATAAACTCCAAAGCTAACTTCCTAGTACTGCCACTGAGGGAGAAATGTCATAAAGAGAGGCTGGTAGGAGGTGTAGCTTTGTTGCAGACAAAGGACAATGAGAACACACACAAGCACAAAACTCCCTATCTCTTACTTCTTCTAGTTTTTTAAACAGCTCTAAGCTGTAATTCACTGATGAGAGGCATAGAACTGATGTTTTAACCTAGACTGAAAAGATAAAAATCCACCTGTTACACTGCTGGTTTTAGCTATGGAGGAAACCCTCTCTAATGATGATAAAACACCAGAAGAATAGCAGTCCTCCTTGCGTGGTTACTCAAGCAAAGATTATGTCCTCCCTTAACTCTAACTACTATCAGTTATTAAAATTTGCCTCTTTCTAACGTGTATTCAGAATTTATTTCCAGGGCATGACCACTTCTTACCAGCTGATTGAATTCTGAGAATGTGAAATGATTGACATGCAGACTGTCCAATTTATCCATACAATGCTGCTTCTGCTGCTACACAGGCTGATATACAGTAGGTTTTGATACTGATAGTGATGAGTGGTGCATAAGGTCAGCTGAAAATGAGTTGCTTAAGTGGAGTGGAAAGGACCCATTCTGAAGAGGAATCACACTTAACAGCCTGACTCTTCAGATGGCTATGACTGACTGACTAAAAGGCTAGGCCTGCCAAGAATGAAATTATTCTAAAACCATTGAAAGAAAAGATTGACTATTTTCTCTGATTCCTCTTCCCCAATTTGGCCAAGTATATTTTGGTAAAAGGAATAACCATGGCTTGATTTTAGGAGGAAATGCAGTGGTAATAACGGTGGTGTGGGGAGAAGGGTTACATTTCTGCCAGTATTAAGACATGATGATTGTGTTGAAGAATGATGGGTAGATGAGCCTACACAGTTTGTGTTGTTTCATTGTAGTTCATCCCAATACTGAATGTTATGTCTTAGGTTGTTGGAGAGCTCCTTAAATCATGACACTGTGATGCAGTGGTCAGGAACATAAACTATGAGCCTTATTGATCATATCCACACAGCACTGAAAGTTCTGTCCCAGCATTCGCTGGGCTCATTAGGAAATCTCAGAAAGATTCTCTGGATCAATCTCTTATTATATTGTTCAATGTCCTGGTCAAAACTCTGAAGAGGATTGTTCCTAAGACACTAAAAAGACCTAAAAAACATCACTAATATATCCTATGTTTCTACTTTGAGATGACTGGTATCAGTCCCCTGACATCTCCTAGACTGGTTTCAAGAACTAGCAACCTTTTTCTTGCTTCTTTCATTTTCTATTTTATTTATTTTTCCATTTTAAAGAATGCACCTGTGGTGACCCTAGGCATTTGTGCAAAAATTGTAAGACGTCATCCAAACATTGATCAATGGACACAATATCAACTAAAATAATAAAAACTCCCTAACCACAAAAAGTCTCTGGGAACCCTGTGCACTTTAACCAACTCATCAGGAAAATCCCAAGTAAATAGTTAGGCCTTGCAATATTGCCTGAAAGTCAAGCAACTCAAGCTCTTTTGGATGGTGTTGGGGGGAGCATTCTTCTGAGAACACCTTGCTTTGAACCATATAAATCTCAGGACTGTGTGCTCAAGCTGTTCTCAGATGCTGTGCTGGCCCATGTTTAGAGTGGTGATCCCAAATGAGAAATGGTTTTGTGGAGCAAAACCAGACTTTTGATTTGTACTACAAAACATCTGGAAGCCAATGTTCTTTGTCAAGCACAGGTGCAATATGCTCCATGCATAAATCTTTGCTAAGTAAGTGAGCAGCAGCATTCTGCACTAGCTGAACTTTCTAAAGTGTCTTCAGGAATAGTTATATGTAGATCTCATTGCTGTCTTCCAATCTAGGGATTGAAAGCATGGAGTCCTCGGATGAGGTCTGCATCTGTCAAGAAGGGTCTCAATATCACTGACCAAGCATATATTAAAAAGGCACTTGTGACTACTGCTCTCTGGATATCTGGAAGCAGTCAATAGATGACCCAAATGAGCTCCTAGTTCACTAAAAAGCAGGCATACCTCCTCAACTGAAAAAGGGCTTAAAATCTTCAACATCTATTGCTTTGGTTACTTCTTCCTGCCATCCAGCATCATAGCTGCCTTATCTGAAGTCAAAGTCAACTAGCTTTCATCTTGTCTAGCTACTGTGATAGGTAGGACGCTGCACTGCTTGCAACCAGTGAAAAAGAGACATAGGGAATGTTGTCATCAGCATCCAGATGGCATCACAGGCCAAACAGTTTCATTGTCTCCCCAGAGATTGAACAGGATGATGAAACAGAATCCTATATTGCCCGAAAAGAGTAAGTCCTTTGGGCAAATAAGCTGTTCATTTCCCCCTCAGTGTTATATTTATTGTAGCTTTTCATTTAGTTCTTGCTAAGTTTGGGGAGCTTTTTATCCCTGCTCCTCTCATTCCACAAATAAAGAGAACTTACTCATATGCAGGTGGATGTGCCTCTAATTCTGTGAAGCCTTCCCCCACCTAATAGCATTAATGATTCTTGGATCCTATTTTCTCACTGAGCAACTGGATGAATAACTCCAATTACCTCTTTACATAAATCCCCATAGGCCTCTTCTCTAGGAAAATAGAGAGCAATATGGGGCAAATTTTATCTGATGTCTGTTTGTGGCTCCAATGACTTCAGTAATAGTGCATGGTAGGAGTGACACTAATTTTCCCCAAAGTTGTTTTATTATTATTTCTTCACAAATTCCTGATGATCATTAATGTTTCTATAGTTGTCATTGACACTGCAAAAATTGTGCCTTCTCTGTTTTTTCAAAGGAAAATTAATGAGATGACAGTTGGGACTTTCCTAATTCTTTACAAAGTGAGTTGATTGCACAGATGCAGAGGTTGTGTGAAAGAGATGCAAAACAGCTCCTACAAAACCCATCCACTTTCTATGTGTCCATTTCTAGACTGATTCTACTTTATAACGGGATTTCTGCTTTACTGCTAACAGAAGTAGGAGAAGAACCCATCATACAGCTGTGGTTAGTAGTTCTGTATCTTATTGTTCACTGTAAGGTATTGCCTAATGTTATCCTTCACTTCCATACTGTCAGCTCTTCTGTAAGAATCACCTTATCTGCTGGGCCAATGAGACCATTAATGGAAACTCCGTAGTACACAATCAGAGCTTCACTTCTTGATCAATAGTTATTTACTTCTGAGAGGTCAGAGCTTGGCTAATATAGCTAAATAATTTTATTGATAGGTAACATAACAATGAAAAATAAAGTTTAAAATAGAAGATGAATGAATTCAGCACTTTCTTCAGGCATGAATATTATTATTTGAAAATTTTAAAACCTGGTGGAATGTTGAAAGAGCAGACAACAAAAGCATTGAATAATTGTCCTAGGACTATGATCAGACTTCCATTATTGACCTCTGCTAATATTCTACTGTAACTGTCTGCTAAATTGGTTCCTTGGGGCTTGAAATATACAGTGATGTTATGAGTTCCTATCGTAAATTGCCACACAGAAAAGTAGCAAGTCTCTGAAATAGCGTTGGTCCTAGTTTGATCAATACTCAATTCTAAGCAGTGCAATAGGCAACTGTTGCCATAGAAACATTGATGTCACAGAGGTTGAACAGTGGCTGTTACAACAAATCATTTCCTTTGAACAGTTGTAATTGACTATATGTATAGTTTGCTGTCACCTGAGACTATTTACATCAAGCCAGTAACAGAACCACATTAGTTATTCTAGGAGTAAGAGGGTTAGCTCTTCTTTTTTGTGACCTTACAAGTACCTAGGAGGATATTGCCATGGTAACCAGAGATATAATAGGGTGAACATTAAGGGGGCTACATAATGCAGCAGCATTCTTTTGGAACATGAGAGGTAGTTTTAATAAAGTTTATCTAGCCATCACATAACATAAAGGTCACGTTAAATAACCCCCTGCTACCTATTCTGAGTTCCAGCAATGTCACAATTTGGCACAGACAAAAGCAAGAATGTTCAAGACTTATAGCAGAATTTGAATGCTACAATGGACACTGATTTGAGACCCCTGCACAAACCTGGTGCTACATGGTTAGGGGATGAGTTTCAGGATGGAGAGCCTGAATCTGCCCTCAGATACTCTGGTACTGGTTGCACTCACATGTGAATATAAGGGCAGAACTGGGCTCAGAATTTCAGCCTTAATTTTGAAGGTCCTTTTTCAGCTACTTCGGGGGTGATTTTTAAGGGCAGTAATGACACTTAGGTGCCTAACTACCATTTGAAAATCTCCCTCTATATGTCACAATCTTAAAGTTACATATGTACAGGATTTGAAATAAAATGAGCTCCTTTAATGCTTATCTCCATTGCACTTGCTAAAGTTTTTTTTTTTTCTATTACCATTCCACTGAAGCTAGTAAGATAGAATACCCCTGGTGTATTCAGCAACTCAGAAGAGGGGTATAATCGGGATGTAAAGTACTTGTACTATCTAGCCTCAGTCAAACAAAGCAAAATTCTATAGTGCCCAATTTAGAAGCTCTCTAAATGCAAATCATTGACTTTGCCATGAAAATATGTATTGTGGGAGTTTTTCAATAACTGGTATTTGCTGTGATGTCCCATAATTACAAAAAAGCTGCTGTACTCTGATTAAATATAATTTAGTAATCCATAAATCAACTGAACTGTTAAGCTATGTAGAGTACGTAGGTAAAAAAAGATAACTGTGAATGTACAAATTACCAAATTTAAAAAATACACAACTTGCCCATGGGTGTTATATGTAGACACATTTCATTATTATATTGTAGAAATGCAGAATAAATGTGACATTTATTTGTTCTGAATAAATATGGATATGTAAAATACATGATAGTGTTTTGTGGTATAAAAGTTTTAATGGCCTTGAATGACTCAGATGTAGTGAAGCCATGAGTAAACTGTGCAAGTGATCCCAAACTAGTGCCAATGAAATCTTCATACCTCACCACATCATCCTGTATTTTGCATATAATGCAAAATGTGTGGGGTGTGTGTGGTATACTGTTCTTTATACAATGCATTGTTGACCTGTGGAACATGCAACCACAAGATGTCATTGATGCCAAAAGCTTGGTTGGACTAGACATTTATATGGATAGGAAACATTGGGATATGCTCATACAACATGGCATAAAATGACTTCTAACTGTCTGGAGTTGGGAAGAAACTTCCTTTTCGATAAGTTATCCATGACAGATGATTACAGGATTTCTTGGAACTTTCTCTGAAGTTTCCACGACTACCCATTGTTGTTCTGGTCTGGTTTGGCAGTTCTGAAATTAATATAGCACACAATCTTAGATCATAGAAACTGCCCATTCTTAAAGGTGTTCTAGTTTTAAAATTTTCTGATCTTATAATACACTTGTTTTGTGTGAATTTATTTTTGAAGTGCAACATGGAATCACAGCCATAAAATATGCAATATATAAAACTAACTGGAAATGAAGTATGAGCTGACAATTTGATTTAGGTGCAATAAAATTAGTTTACAACTAAGCACTGAGAATGAGATGTTCTTTCGTTCCTTCAGACTCAAACACAGTGTTCTTTTAAAAAAAGACCAGACAATTTTTCTGGGGCAAAGTGAAGCATCTAAGGTGTTATATCATTTTTGTGATCCTTTCGAACAGATGACTGAAAAAGAACATGGCCATGTCCATACATATTTTTCAGTTAAAGCAGATTTCAAAATTCATAGACTAAGAATGGAAGAGTTGGCTATGACTCAACTCTCATTTCAATTCTGGGTGATTGAGTCAGCTGTGATCTGGTTCTGACTTTGGTTTGATTATGATTCTGTATTGCTGGGGTTGTGGTGGAGGTGATCTGCTTCTCCTTCAGACTCTGATCCTTTTCACACAGTTTCTGATTGACTTTGATTAGTTTAGAGGATTTTTTAGTAAGAATGAGTGAAGAGCCTGATGATTGGATTCAGATGATAGTCATGTTTGGACATCCTATTATTGAGAAAAATTTGGGAATATTTTGATTCTGAAAAACTTAGAAAAAATAAGGATGAAATCTGAACTTTAAAGGGTGCAGCCTGGAGGCAGACGTCTCAGAAAAGTAAGTAGATAGAACTATACTTTTTCAAACTGATGGGTATCCGTCATCAGAGAGTCTCTGCAGTTGCGACATTGAAAAGCAGTTCGTCTTGGTAGGCACAGCACAGTTTAGGCTGAGCACAACAGCAGTAAATAGAAATAGCTAGACTATGGAGAGCAGGGTATGGGCAGCTGGGAAACAGGAGTGAGTTCAGAACTGATAGAAGTAGCATCACAGCTCAGGTACAGAGGACAACTGAGATCCTCTTCCCCCTTTATTGTTTTTTTTGTATATATTGTGGCTGTCTGTCCAATCCCTTCATAATTCAGGTTTCAGAGTAGCAGCCTTGTTAGTCTGTATTTGCAAAAAGAAAATGAGTACTTGTGGCACCTTAGAGACTAACAAATTTATTTGAGCATAAGCTTAGCTGTAGCTCACAAAAGCTTATGCTCAAATAAATTTGTTAGTCTCTAAGGTGCCACAAGTACTCCTTTTCTTTTTGCTTCATAATTCAGTGGCAGATGCAGTGCTGAGGTGGGAGCAGGAAGAAGAGGCATTTACATATTAGATGTGCATTCTGTAAGTGAATTACTTAGAACTTGGTCATTGTCAGTTTCTGCAGATCCTTCCCCACAGCAGATTGTTTACACACACACAGTCCCACTCTTATTGTTTTATTCTCAGTGGATACTTTCATTGCCGCAGCTGCTTTTCTAATGGCTGCTCCATTCATTATTGCAATAGTGTTGCATTTAATATAGTTTAGTTTTTTTTCCCCTTTGAGACAAAACATGTAGTCCCTAGTTAGGCAAAATTGTTGTGGAAGTTAGTGGGAATGTTACATGGGAAAGGGCTGAGTAGAAAATGAATAAGGAATTCAGGTTTTGACATTTCATAACTTAATGTCTCCCTTGATCTATCCCTTTCATCCCTCTCCCTTGTCTTCCATTCATCTTATCCTCTCTGAACTAAATTACTCTATCTCCCAAAAAAGTGGGGAACTACCGTGACATTCACAGAATATCTCATTGTTCACTCTGCTATTATGGTATATCCTTCCCCCCCTACTTTTTGTCTACTTTTCCTATTTCAGTTGTGAGCTCTTTGGAGCAGGACTGTCTGCTACTCTGCTTAGGCGGTACCTAGCACAATGGAGGTACCAATATTGGTTGATCCTAAGACTTAAGGCATTACCATAATAAAACATGATTATTAATAAATTCTCTTGATTCAATTAGTGAAAGTGTAGGACTTAAACTTGTGGGAACCTTTTAGGCAGTGGATAAGACTATGAACAACGGGACAGTTCAGTCTTTTAGCTGTCATCAACCAAGCAAAAAGTTGGGGCATGGATTAGAGCTGGTCAGAAATGAAAATAACAATTTTACAAAAAATATGTGAAATTTTGAAGCTGTTCCTATTTTCCAGGGCTTGAAACAGAACAATATTAAAAAAGTTCAACTACATATATATATATATATATATATATAAAACATTTTTTCCCCCTTTTTTCCCTCTTTTTTTTCTTTTTGCTACTGTTCCTGAAAGGAACATTGTTTGGGGTTAGTAGTTTGTGGGTTTTTTTGCTACTCCCTAACTCTACTATCCTGAAACTTTTCAAAAGTTGGAGAAGTTTTGAAAAGTTTCAGGGTGGTAGAGTTACAGAGTTTAATTTTTCCTTTGTACTTTTGCATAGAAACTCTAAAAAAGCAAATCAGACATCACTTGTTCTACTGCATTCAGTAGCAAAACTAAATGAAGGAAAAAAGAAAAAATGGGGAGTAAAAGGGAAAATATCAAAATTTTAAACAAAAATTAATTATATGAAATGTTAAAATGTCTGTTATGGCAAAATAATGTAAAATTTAAAAAGAGAAAGCTTTTGTGAACGTTTTTGGTTACAAAATGCTGTTTTTCATCAGAAAAAAAATTTGGAATGAAATTTTTGACCAACTCTAATTTTTTTCTCTTCCACTGGACTCTAGTGAGAAAAACCCTGGAAAGAGGAAACATAATGATCTAGCTTCTGGAGAACAGATGGGCATTGAATACACTCATATAATTATTATTATTTAGGAACTGCCAATTTATAGATTTTCTCATTCATTATATAATTCAGCTCGGCCAGCACTGGCTCCCAGGAAGTATGGACTGGATGACCTACCTGTCCTTTCACATCTAATTTCTGTGGTTGAATATTTCACCGACATACACTCTTACTACCTACGGTATATGTGACTGATCTTCATTGGTACATCGTAGAACACCGACGTATTTACCATAGTTTATTGTGATCAGTGCTAGTTTCAGTACAGAGACAAGGTAATATCTTTTATTGGACCGACTTCTGTTGGTGAGACACAAGCTTTCAAACTACAAAGAGGTCTGTGTAAGCTCAAAAGCTTGTCTCTCTCACCAACAGAAGATGGTCCAATAAAAGATATAACCTCACCCACCTTGTCTTTCTAACAGCCTGGGCCCAACACAGCAACACCACCACTGTCTAGTTACAATAGTACAGATTACATAGATGATATGCCAGTAAAACATGGGCCACATTCATCCCTGTTGTAACTCCATTGTCTTCATTGTAAACTACTGGGTTTTAGTCTAATCTCACACTGGTTTTAATTTGTCATAGATAAATTTGGCTTATTCTCTTTTTCTAGTGCTGCTGTTACATTTAATTTATTTTGATTTATTTGTTTCAAATGCATCCACTCAGAACTGTGAGTAATATGCTTACTATGATTATTGCAATACAACAATGGATAAAAAGGTATTATTAAAAAAAAGACTATCTAGAAATGGTTACAGGCAAATGTAAGAAGGATCAGATTTCTCTATTCAGATTATTATTTAAACTTGTTCATCTCCTGGGGAAGCAGCCAAATATAAAGGACAAGGGATGCTCAAAAAATGCAGAAATTCACAGAAATGTTTGAAAATTTGTTTGTCTTTGTTTTTAATTTCAAAGCATTTTGACCACTGGTTAAAAAACAGTAACTCTTCAGAGAAAACTTGCAAACTTTCCTTGAAAAATGTTAAGTGTTTGACAATTTTCTACCAGCTGTAATGATTTCCTTTTGTAGGCCTAGAGTGATGGATCAAGTCCATATTCTATCTGTCTAGAGTATCTTCTATGGCCTCCATTACTATAGTACCTGAGCACCTCAGAACCTTTATATATTGATCCTCACAACACCCAGTGAGGAAAGGAAGTACTTTTACCCCCATTTTACAGGTGGAGAGCTGAGGCACACAGAAACTAACTCTGCCTAAGCCAAGGTCACACAGGAAGCCCACAGCAGAGTAGGGAATTTAACTTGGATCTGCCGAGCCCCAGGCTAGCCCCCAACCAGTGGACCATCCTTTCCTTATTAACACATACTACAACAGCCCTCATTTTCACTCCTATAAATCCCCATTTCTGCTGTAGAGTTTTGCTAAACATTTCCTTGACATCCAAGTTCTGACAGAGTTGTCAGCAAACTTATATATGGTGCTGACGAACATGTGCACCTTTTATGTAGAGAGGCATTAGGCATATTTATCGGCACTATCCATTTCATAAGAAACATTTTTTTCCTCCAACATTAAGTATAAAATGTTATTGTCAACAGATGATAAATTAATCTTTATATTCAAATTCCTTTTATGCATTTAATATTATTAACATTCATAAAGTGTTTTTGGTTGAAGCATGTAAGTCTCTGAATGCACTACCCCTTTATCAGAGCTATATAACAGTCTATACTAAGTGAACCTTCCTCTCCCCAAAATAGGAAATACTGACCTCAGAGTAGTATGAGTTATGGATTTCTTTTCATGGCAATACATGATTGACTTTACCCAAGGCATAGAAAGAAAATGCAGCTGAAATTGTAATGAAAAAAATGCACTCCATTTGTCCTTCATGCAGACAAATGTGGAATTCCTATAGTATTATATATTGCATCCATACCAATATCAATATAAAATTATTAGTAGATAATAATATTAGAGTTCATCATGATTAATGTAATTAACAAGCATACAGAAAGCAATAAAGATTTGTCAGTGTTACTGAAAATGCTTTGAGATGCCATTATGGTCTTTACCATTGTGTACCTAATATGAAGATTGCTTTTTCTTTCAATCGGAAGCTTTCTTCCCCCACAGAAAAGGAGAGGTGGGCTGAATAGTTTGTCTAACATGAAGCACTTCTCTGCTGGAATGCTTGTGCAAAGGAAGAAACTTGCTCTCTGTTGAGAAAGTGGCAGGATGCTATGTATATTTTCTGGGTGAGGCTGCTTCTGCTATTAAATGAAAGTAAGAATGATAACAATAAATAAAATAATGAATAATACTCTGCATTTTAACCACCTTTTATTACCAAATGGCAGACTGGCCTAATCATTGACACAGTATGATGGGCCATATTCATCCCATTAACTTCATTGCATCTCCATCCATTTGGCCCAGGACATTTTAAAAAAGAGAGCCCGGGCCAGGGTTAGTTTCAAGGTCACCAGTTAATCAAATAGCGCACATGATGAAGAGAAGCAATTCAAAGTTCTACAGCCATGGTGAGAAAGGATCTACTTTGAGGCAGAAACATGCAGAGCTACATTAAGAAGATTAAATTAAAGGAATTTATTACAACATTGTAGAGACGGGTCCAACTCATAAAGTCCAGATATGGATCAATGTCTAGCTCTGAGCTTTCTTCAAGTTCAGGACATGGTGCTGAATTCTGGTTTTTCAGTTCAGGCTCATTATAGAGATGGAAGTTTGACTCTGGGTGTGAACTTTCTCAGATAGGTTCTTGTTTGATTTTACTTTATTGTTAGTAGAATGATGTATTTGCTACAGCACTGGTGGTGTGGGGAGTGAGCCCCCTGCCAGAGGCAGTGATAGAAAAATGGAAGGCTTCTAACAGAAAGCAGTGGCGTCTTAAAGCTCTGTAGCAAGTAGTGGATGTGTTAGGGGATTAAGTCCCATTGTCATTTCACTAGCTGGGTTCTGTAGCACTATTGATGAACTATACTTATATATGAGGACCATTTCTCCCAAGAAGATTTAATTGCTGGTTGCTCCCCATCCACCCAATGACTGCCATTACACTTGATGCTCCTTTCCTGACCACTCAAGCTCTGTGACATTTAAAAGGATCTAGGAGCTTAGAGAGTGTGCTCTGCTAGATTCCACAAAAGGGATAGCTTTGGAAAGGAGAGATGAAAGCTAAAAAAAAAAAGTTAACCTTCTACCTAGTACTGGCAGGCATGCTTTCCTTGTGTTAAAGTGCACAATGACTTTGTTCTGATGCTGTGCAATCATTTAGAAAGAAGGCCATGTCATTGGCTTAGCCTGTGGTGTTATGAGAAATGGTGTGTTTTTTGGGAGTACACGTGGGACTGCCTATGCCACAGATTCAGTGAGAAGGAAACTATCTGACAACAAGCACAGGGTATATATGTACAGCCAAGAATTCAGTTCTTCCTGGAAATAGTATGAGACGTGTTTCTCTGCAGTGGACAAACTGAAGGCTACATAATAATACATAATACATAGATAATTACAGAGCACACTTCCCTTTTCTGAGAGTCAGAGATGTTAATTAAAGAATGAAATTTATTACAAGCTGTTCTATTATCTCCAGTCACCTTGACAGAGTTTAGGACTACGTTCTGCTCTCCTTAATGGAGCTCTGTGTGCACAATTGTAGCAGCTTAGTGAAAGTTTTCTGCATCATTCTTCCAATTCAGGGTGAGCATAGACAGAATTATCAGGAGATCCTAGGGGCAGCCCACTCAGCAGGTGCTCCATAGGGCTGGTGCAGAAAGAGGTGTGTGTTACTCCTTTCCCCAGCACCTGTTTCCTGGTACAGACATTCACAGGAGGTTCAGACCACATCCAAAACCACTTTTTGGGGTCAAGAGATACTGCTTGGCAACTGTGCACTGCTACCTTTTGCCTGGTTCTTTGTCAAATAATCTGGTGGTGGTGGTGGGGAAGGGGAAAGGCTCTTTGTGGCCTCTTCATCCAATCTCCCAGCATACCCACACCAGGCAAAGCAGAATTTAGCCCTTAATGAGAAGGGATGTCTGGTTGGTTATATCTGCTCCAACATATAGAGCATTACAGCCATTTTAGTGAATACAATACATAGTGAATACTAGACTGACTCCAATCACATAGAAGTGCTTTGTCTGTTGAATACGGCATTTTTCCAATTTATTACAGTCACAGAGATATTTGTGGTATAGCTTTGTGCTAATTCACACTAAACATTTCCAGCTTTCTTTACCACTCAAAATGTATATGTACATTACATGGAGAAGAGAAGAAGTAAATGTCATGAGCAGAGTGTTGAACTCTGGTTCCTGAATCTAAGCTTTATGGGTCATTTTAAGGGACCTACCTTGCAGGAGGTAATTTGAGGATTTCTCCTGTTCCCCTATATCAGGGGTTCTCAGACTTTTTTTTTGCTAGGACGCCCTTTGAAAATATTTCAGGCTGTGATGCCCCCCCCCCCCCAAAAAAAAAAAAAAAAAAAAGTGACAACTCCACGTCTCTACCATGCCACTCTTACTTCTGCACTGCTGCTGGTGGTGGTGCTACCTTCAGAGCTGGGTACCCAACTGCTGTTCTCCGGCTGCCCAGCTCTGAAGGCAGCACAGAAGTAAGGTGGCTACAATAGGCTTGCGACCCCCTTTTGGGTGGGGATGCCCAGTTTGAGAAACGCTGCCTTATATCCTTTTCTCTTCTCTTCCTCACTGTACATTTTTATGTTTCAGCACCTGAAAAGGTTCCAAACAGCTGGCTAAACAGGTCAAAGAGTGGAAAGAGTAAGAACACAAACACAAACATAAAACAGGAAAAAGGCCAGCGTAAAGGATCTTGAGAAAGGTAAGGAGAATTTCGAATGAGATTGAACAGGGAGTACTCTCTTTAATGACAGGAGTGGGGCAGGACAGGGATTGGTGCATAACTAACATTTAGCCAGGGACACTGTGGTTCTCTGATACTGTCCTTCTGAGCAATTATTTGACATTCATAGTGATGTGTTTTGGAGAGGGATTGTGGAGCAGCTGGGAACAGACAACTGAACTAAGCTTGAACTTCAAAAGACAACATTTGGGTTTAGTCTGCATAATGTGAAGCATGAAAGTATAAGGCAGCTTTATTTTTTCCCACTCAATACCTTCTTCTGCTCTCAAACATCACACAGCCGTGTTCCTCTGAGCTCAGAAAAGTCTTTTAAAATGTACTTTACCATTAAGAATGTAAAAAAGAGAGCCTGAGAGCTTTCTATTACCCTGCTTCTTAGCTAATAATCACACTCTGAGATATTCTGTTCTGGTTAGCATCTCTTCTTATTTTCTGAATACTGCTGTGTTAATTACTTCTCTTGTTGTTAACTTTGGTAGAACAGTCTTGCACCCAGTACCCCCTGAAGAGGTGAAGTCTAAATTCTAGATTTGCTGCCAGTTCCTTCTTTTTAGCCTTTGCCACAGAGACTTGGGTTTAATATTAGTTTAAATAAATTAGTCTATCCTCAGCCTGGCCTCAGATTTTGTGCCTGTACTTTTATGGGCTTTTTTATAGCACTTAGATGTCTAGTTACCTGATTTGTGGTTAGATGTTAGGGTGCTCTATGGGGTGTCCACAATTATTTGCACCTGTAATTCAAAAAAATCAGGCCCTATAAATCGATGTAGTTTATTGTGACTATGTCATACACCTTTCTGAAACTCTGCTAGATTGTGTTTCCTACTTGCCCTATCCGTACTGCATTGTTTCCCTTAAAAAATTCCACCAGATATGACCAACAGGATCTAGCAATTGTAATGCCAAGCAGTTTTCTTTTTCATTGGCACATTCTGGGCCAGAGCCTCAGCTGGTACGGGGGACTCCCCAGTTCCCCTTTTACCTCTCACTGAAAAGTCATTGCAGTTAGTCAGCAAATCCAAAATCAAGCACCTGTTTGCCAGATATAAAAGCTGTACTGCATGCACCTCATCTGACCTATCTGCAAATTATATGCCATATGCAGTACCAGTTGCTTGGTTCCTTTGCTTATGGTGATTTGGGAGAATGCTTTGTTAGATGGAAAATCTACACAGTGCAATTAAAATATGGGGCCATATTCTTGCTTGGTGTAATTCTCTTGACGTCACTGAGGTTACACCAAGGTTGAATTTGGCCAGTGGAGTATTTTTAAATGTATCGCTCCCCTTTTTCTAGAAAAGGTTACTTCTTCAGTAGTCACTGCTGTAGCCTGTTTCACCATTGACTTTGATTAGGTTGTGGCCTCGTTAAGTTAGTGATTTCTTTCTTATTAGTTTTTTCTTTAACAAGAAAAGGAATGAACAAAAAAAAACTTTCCTGGGCTGCCCAGTGTTTTGGAGTCCTTTAGCTTGAATCACCTGGGACATTTCTACAATATGAATTCATTTGAATTTATATTTGTTTTCTTTTAACACAGATCTGGTACTGAGCCATTTTTCCTTTTCTGAAAATTATTACCCTCCAAAGTGTCTGGAATTATGAAACTGAAGCTATAGGAAACCTTTCTAACTTCTCCCAAACCACTGGCGTTTCCTGCTGTACTTTCTTTTGCTCACATGTATTGGCTGGTCTGCCACAAACACCTTACAGCATATGAAATACTAAAATCAGATTTACTACAACGACAGGTTAAAATGGCACCAAAAATACAGACAGGACTAGAGAACCTAAATTCTAGACAAGCAGAAGAGAGTATTAAAAGAATAGAGGTCAATCTGAACTTGAATTACATACTGTGTAATACAATAAATGGCAAAGCCTGACAATATCTAACACTTCCTTTCTGAGCTAGTTTTTACTAGGTTTTGAGAAAACAGATATAAAATGACATATTTAGTTGCTGTGTTTAATCACAGGGGAAGAATGGCCTTATGGTTAAGGCATTGGCCTGGTACTTACAAGATGTGGGTTCTTGGCTTTGCTACAGACTTACTGTGTGACCTTGGGCAAACTACTTAATCTCCTTGTGCCTCAGTTCCCTATTTGTAAAATGGGAATAATAATTCTGTCTATTTAGACTCTTAGCAGTTTGGGTAAGGTCTGTGTCATACTACATATATGTACAGCCCTGCTGTTCACTGGGTCTCAAAGGGCTACTATAATACAATTACATACTAACAACAAAGCCTGAGCCTGCAAGGTGTTGAGTGTCTCTTGAGAGGGGATGAGGGGATGAGCACTTAACTCCCAATGCTCAGCACCTCACAGGTTAAGGTCACAGCTGATACCATTATAGCACAGAAGTTCTCAAACTGTGGCCTGGTGGTCCATGGAAAGCTGGCTGGTCACACAACGCTGGCTTTTTCTCTTTATTTCCAGATGCGGAACGGCATTAAAGATATAGAAATACTCCGCTAACACTGCCTGTCCGTAAAAGCAATTGCTGGGTGGTTGCCACAGAGCTGTTCTATCATTGTGAATGGAAGAGTGTGGTAGTCTGCACATTTGTGAATGGGAAGGGAGGCGACCCGCACTACAACTTTTGTATTAAAATACGGCCCAGCCTATGAAAATATTTGAGATCCCCTGCACTAGCAAATTCGAGGGAAAAATAGCCCCTTAGCCGTGGACAGGGCTTGGGGTATTTGTGCATCAGATGCACTTATATAACATCATAAACTCATGCAAACACCTAATTTTAAAATCCCTTTAGTCTCTGAAATTGTCATACTTATTCAAACTATGAAATAATCCTCTCAGCTTTGACAATAGTGTGTCCTTCACAGTTGTCTTTAACTGGTAAATAGTTCTTGTCTGAAAAATCGTCTTCTAATTCATGCCTGGCCCTTCTAAAGCCAAATCAGATTTAGAGACAGCATTGTCCAACAATGCTTCAATCTTCACTTCTGTCTTTCTACTTTCATAAAGAGCTTCTTGACAAAACTCGTTCTGTATCAGCACGCAGGATATTCTTGTTGTCCTCCGTACACAAGTACAGATAAGTAACTGCTATTATGACCTCAGCGCTTCCTCAGAAATGACATTGGAACTAAGTGGGAGGGCACAGCAAGGTCACAGGCAATATGCGTATACAGGAGCTTTAAGAAATGAATCAGACTTATGGATGAATTTATAATTTGCCTTGTCACGAGAACACACATCTTAAAAAGGTTTCTGCTTTGGAAAAATAAAATAAAAACCATAAGCAACCACTTAAAGAGGCTGCATAAATAATTTGCCATTTGTGAGCAATATATGCAAAACGATAGGACTGCAAGGACTCAGTTCTGTGGAAAAGCTTCTAACCATTTAAACTGCCATGCTAGTGTTTATTACCTGAATCACCTCCGGGAGTCTGATAAACACCTGTGATCTGCTAGTAATTCAGGAAAGGAAGCAGCACTCCACATGACCTGCTTTTTTCTTTCAAGTAGTCATGGTGTAATAAACAGTGTACACTGATTTTGAACATGCAAAGAATATATTGAGGCAAGTAAAGGTTACTGCTGTCATCTTGATGCCCAACAAACAAAGCTAATAGCAGGAAGTACAAGGTTTAACACCTCAATATGCAGTACTTAGAGATGGAAGGAAAGACCAAAAGACAATAGGAACCAGTGGCACTTGGAAGGCAATTCGGTCATTTGGTTTAAAAATGAGAGTAAATGGTGCATGTTTTGAAAAGAAAAAAAAATGGTAGCTATCTTGTTTAAACTATAAATGTTTTAAGCTACTTCATGACCAGTAGGGTAATAATTTTGTGGAAAGCAATATTTAAATGTATCCCTCATCATTTAGATCTCAGATACATAGTTAAATATTATTGATCATTTGCAATTGTGTGCATCCATGTGTACATATATTAAACAAAAAAAGTAATGGTATAATGTAAAGTGTTTTGGGATGAAGTGCAAAAATAGTACTGGAGTTTCCAATTACTAGAGATTTTTTTAATTAAGAAAGTCACATGCAAATTATAGACATCCAGTTTATAGCATTGCAATCTTATGGGCTTGCACTCATGAATATGGTAATTTTTATTTTATGCCCTCTTGAGATGTCTTGTTAAAAACATTTTATTGGCCATCCTAAAATTCGGTAAATTTGAAGCCCTTGGCACCCTGAAGATAGTTAAAGTTTTTCAAAAAATGTCAGCAATAAATATTTGGTAAATATAAAAAAATATGCACATTTTCCCCAAGTGGGTGATATTTTTGTTGCAGTTCTTATAGTCAAGTGATGACACTGCAATTCAGAATGTAAGTGCATATTGATATTTTCTTCCAGAAACTGCAAGTGTTGCTTAGAGAGTGCTTTTCCCACAGAGTTATTTTTATGCAGACACCTGGCAGTGGTTATATTCTTGCTCTGGTTTGCAGACTTGTTTTGGACAATCAGGTGTATGTATGAGCAAGTGGTCTTTATTTGGAGCAATTAAAATTCTAACATTCTCCTCTCTTGACATGCAATTACTTGGGCTCTGCTGTTCTCACTAATTGCTCTTGCTGGGGACATTGGTAAAAAGCCAATGATTTTGATGGGTAGTGGATTATCATTTTTACTCTGCTACCTGAAAAAAAAATCATTTGCAAAATCCCATGTGTAATTAGCAAGACTCATGATTAATTGTCCTGCAAAATTAGCTTCACTGTTGCTTTTATTTTACTGCTTCAAATATTAATTAATGTTAACTCCTTTCCTTCAGTTCCAGCTTTTGAATATTCAACATGGCTTTGAAAAATTAGTCAGTGCATCTACATGCATTAGCATGCTAGAGCTTTGATTTCTGAATAAGTATTCTGATTTAAAAGATCACACTTGGGTCATAAATAATTTTTATAGGAGGACAAACAAAGCATCAAAGCATCATGGGAAGGCATTCATGCACTAACTGAAAGTAAATTGTTTCAGTAATGATTCATTCCCCCAGTGCTTTTGGGGAAACATCAGCAAATATGCAAACAACTGCATTCTGGGGCAAAACAATTCTTTAATGACAGGCAATCAATATATATTTCCTAATCAGTAACAATATGAAAGAGAGGAGTTAATGCTGGAGTAATATCTTTTTAATACAAAACCATCCTCTAAACTTTGATTAGTTGCAATGAGTACTCCCTGTGTTTCTCTGAATTGCAGGTTGTTAAGTTTGGTGGTGCAAGGTAGAAAATGCCAAGTGTCTGTAGTTTGATACCATCTGTCTTAGTGCTCTCTAATTATTAGTTTTAAGCTTATTCTTATCATAGGGTCAGAGAATCACAAGACGGGTCTAGTCCAGACTATTCCTGAAGAACATAAAGAGGTTCTCATGGACTAATAAAACTACTAATAAAAACATGTCCCCCCAAAACATGAAAAGGAGCCTGTTTCCCCATTTGAAGAGGTGACTGTTTGTGCCCACACCAAGTGGCACACGCCTCTTAACAGTGGGACCCAGAGGCACTGACTTTCTGATTTCCCTGGGAGTGCTCGACCTCCGCTCCACCCAGACCCTGCCCCACTCCACGCCTTTTCCCAAGGCCCACCCCAACCCACCTCTTTCGCCCCTGCTCTACCCCCTGCCCCTTTCTTCCCCCTCCCCTGAGCCCCTCTTCCTGCCCCTGCTCCTCCTCCTTCTCCCCCACAGTGCCTCCTGCTTGCCTCTGAACAGCTGATAAGTGGCAGGCAGGAGGTGCTGGGAAGGAGGGGAAAGAGCTGATTGGCGGGGCCCACCATAATCCCCCAAAATGTACACCTTCCCTGCCAGGTACTTTTCATTCCAAGAAAAATTTCTGCCGCACCCCCAGACACATTCTGGCAGTAGACAGGGGCTTAATTTTGCTCTTGCATAAGGTAAAGGGCATGTTTCTTTATCTGATCACTTGTCAAAAACTGTTCTCATAGGCAATGTAAGAAAAGCCTGCCCTTAAGTAGAGTGTGAGTTTCTCCATGGCCCATGACAATAGCACTGTTCAGTTCCAAATCTCTTTCCAGATGCAATATTTTTTTCATAGAACAGTCACTTTCAAGAGTTAATTGTCAATAAGCGATTATTGTTCAGTTCTATTTTTGGGGGGTGGCTTTATGGGATGGGTAGTTGGAAGTGATATGCGTCTGTGATTGCCTTCATTTCATCATGTCATGGTCTCAACTATGCCCTTGTCACAGAGTCCAAGGTTGAACACTGACAGCAGCAGGCTTATGGTAGCTGCAGACAGCAGCGTTTTGAAGAACATACCTGGCCTTATTATTAAGCATGAGGGTGAACAGCACGTGTTTGGGAAATTCCATCTCTCTCATCTTTCCTTTCCCATTAAACTAAGTAGTTCCTATGGAGGCTTTTGCTGTGCAGCACAAAAACAGAGCACATTGTAGCTACATTTTGTAGAATTATGATTTTATTTATTTCAGACTTGTATAATTGGCATTAAACCTGGGCTAATGTGTCTATAAAATTACACCCTTATATATTAGAGCCAGTATGGCTGTATATATTATGGGAACATTATTCCTTGGTACATTTCTTTTACCTGGTACAATAAAGGGAATCTCCTTGTCCACATTTGAAAACTGTATTCAAGAATCTTTGCCCCAAACTAGAACTGATTGGGAATTTTCTGATTAAAAAAATGTTTTGTAAGAAAATCTGGGTTCATTGAGACCAAAACTGTTCACCAGAAAGGATCAGTTTCGCTGAATCTCCTGATTTACAGTTTTTCTTAAAGGTTTTGAAATGGTCGGAACATCCAGTTTTGACATTTTCTCCACAAAAAGTTTTGGTTGTGGTGTGAACCAACTTTCTGTTTAGAAATTTTAGTTAATTTGTACTAAAACATAAAAACATTAAAAAGGTTGAAATAAAAACAAAAGGCTTCAAAATTATCAAAGCGAATTGTTTCAGTTGACCCAATCCAATTTTTTGGTGGGGATTATTGGTTCAAAAAATATGAGATTTTGACTTTTCATCCCAATTCAGGACAGAAAATTCTTTCAAAATCTTGAAAATTGTTGTGGGACAGGAAGACCCTTTCCTGCACAACTCTACCGAACACCTGTCTACAAGTTGTACACAGCTGTATACGGTGTTACGTGGGTAGGTAAACTCTTACCTTGCCATACGGCACGTTTCTATAGGTATGGCTTCAGTTCCTTACAATGTGTTGATTGTAATAAATACACAAAGTTTAGTGCTTACAGGGAAGAGCTTTGTTCATTAAAACATGTTTGGTTTATGTTTGTTTTAGTGAGTGCGCATTGCGTAGCCATTTTTTCACATTGCTACAGAAGAGCCATGGGAAAAAATATCAACTATAATTTAAAAATTGAACTGGTACTTAGAAAACTTGGAGTAGTGCTGGTCATATGGCACAGATGTTTCCAACAATGAGATGTAAAAATCATGTCTTGACTAGTGATGGTCATTAAAGAGCCCACTTTTTTCCCCCCACAAAAGATGTTAATCTCCAAACCATTGCCAAAATCCAGCTTGAACAATTACATTCTGCCTACCAAATATCCCGGTGTGGTTTCTGGCAAGTTACTTTTTGCATCCCTCTTCTAAAAATTGTGTAGTGCTTCTAGTGAAGAATTTCTGTAGTGTCTCAAAATGTAGCTGACTGAGTTAGACAGAAACTCAAGCCACAACTTCTGATTTGAATCCAAACTTTCCAAAAAGTTTGAGAGTGTATCTTTGGGATCTAAATAAAAGACTCTCTGGGCCTAGTCCTGTAATCCTTATTCAGGCACAACTCCAACTGTTCTAGTTTTGCCTGAGTAAACAAGGAGATGAAATGAAACATTTCCTCTTTAGCACAGGATAAAATTTGTTTGTTGGGAATGTGGGTGCCTGTAGACAACAGGAGTAAGGGGAACTGGAAATTTTTTCCCCTTATTTTCTTAATTAAGCAGAAAACTTCACATACTCTAGCTGTAACTCAGGCAGGAGGCAAGACCATTTCACACAGGTTAAGGGCACTTGCTGGAAATGTTTGTTTCTCAAAAACACACAAAGGGCTTGTCCACATGTGGAAATTCAGTGGCATAATTATACCAGTATAACTATACCACTGTGGTTACACCAGTATAATTTTCCATGTGGACACTCTTCTTCTGCAATAAGACCATCTTTTTTTAGTTTAGCTTATCCTGCTTCCAAAGCAACATCAGTATAGTAATGCCATAAGTATATAGGAAGCATACTGCAGTTTTCACTCTGAGTACAGCGATTTCAAATGAAGGATTGGTGGTGCAGACCTTGTTGGGTTAAGGCATGCTCACCCAGGAACTTTTTGTTTTTAATACTCAGTGTTTGGTGAAATCTGATCCTTTCCCAAAACCAAACTATGTGCTCTTCAGAAGTATCTTTATAAGCCCTAGAGGTGACTTAGCTGTCTGGAGAAAGGGGTGAACTCCATCCAAAATCAACCCTCCCTTCACTTTGGTGGTAGAATTTTAATAAGGGGCTTCTGTGAGTCCCCTTCACCACATCATTAGTAAGGATGGCAGGTTTGGCCTGCTCTAAATATTCGGGTGTTTTGCTGTGGCTGAGCCCCTGTAGTTCAAGAAGAAAGCCCAGGACCTAGAAGTCCTGATATTTTTCTAGGATGTACGCCATTAGGAGGGAAAGTATTGATGTCAAAATGATGAAGCGAAATAGCCTTATTATTTTACTTACAATAAAAATTAGGTAAATCCCTACAGACCTGATCTTTTTATTGAAATAAATTGAAAAACTTCCATGGACTTTAATGGGATAGGATCTGGGCATATGTGGGGCATAAAAGAGGTCAAAATGAGTAAAATCCTTCTTTTTCCACATCTCTGTCAATTTTGTAAACATGCTTTTATTTTGAAGATAGTGATATTCTGCTGCTTTAGGGTAAAATTCTGCTACTGGTTACACCATATGCCTGCAACTGCAACTCCTATTGACTTCAGCATCTAGTTGTAATATATTTGGACCACACTGTGCCATTAAGGCACAAGCCTGTTTGAGGGACAGGACAGGACAGAACCAAACCTGTGTTGGGTCGTGGTTGGCAGCGAGCTCCAGGAGGCACCATGCAATCTTATAGGTTAGATTCCAAGGCCAGAAGGGACCATTGTGATCGTTTAGTCGAACTTCCTGGATAACACAGGCCACGGAACTTCCCTAGAACAATTCCTATTCTGAACTCTCTGACTTGGAACAACCAATTGCATAGGGTTGTTAGCTCTGCTAGGACATATTCTGGGACCCTCCCCTTCGGGCCCTCACCCACATGCCCACCCAGAAGGAAAATAAATGGCCAGCCTGGTGACTGAGTCTCCGATAGAGCTGGAGTCAGGCACATGCAGCCTATGGCCAAGAGGATCCCAAGATGGATTGATGAACATGGTGGAAGATGATGATGCCAGAGTAGTACTGCTTTTTCTCTGACTGCCCCTGCTGAGTTATTCATTTTGAGAATTCCCAATGATTTTTCTGCCAGGTTGCTTGCAGCAGCATCCGGAAGATTAATCTTTAATTCCTGGAGACTCCAGGAAAATCCTGGAGGGGGCGACTCTACTGCATCACCTCTTAAGAGTGTCTTTTGTGTGCTCTGTTTTCCATTTGACCATTTCTTCTGACAGGCCCCTGGGAATGGGGCCACGGCCTTGTCTTCTCACTGTACCTTTTGAGTTGGTTAGCACTATAGGTGTTACTAGCAGGAAATGCAACTGGATCCCATACAGGGAACATAAAGTGGGGGAGGGAAAGTTCCTTGCATGCTCCCCAATCTTTCACACTTTTATAAGGGCCAAGCAAAGTAGAGTCCTTTATGTTGGCCTCTGCCAAGAGGCTAGTGTGACGATGTGATGCAGCAGGGAGGGGGAGTGTTGACCTGGGAATGTGCCCTGGGGAGGGGAGACCTGAGAGCCTGTCACCTGAGCCAGGAGGGGGAGGGGTAAGTAACACCTCTGCCCAGGAATGTGGACTGAGGCTGCAGCAGGGAACCTGCTCGGTGGGTTTAGTTTTCAGGTTGGGGCTGGGTGGAGGAACACAGGGAACCCCAGGGCTGGGGTCTAAGCTCCCTGCTCCCCCAGAAGGACTTCACTGAGGGGTCCTGGGTGTACCCACAAGCTCTGTTTTGGACCGTGTTCCTGTCGTCCAATAAACCTTCTGTTTTACTGGCTGGCTGAGAGTCTCAGTGAATCCCAGGAAGAGGGGTGCAGGGCCTGGACTCCCCCACACTCCGTGACAGCTAGAATGGCTTGAATAGAGCTACGGCACTATTTGCTGTTTTGCTGGTATGTACTGGATGATGAATAAATTAGTGCAAACTTAAATTGATTCTATTAAAAATGTTGACACCATATTTACCACCCTGTTAAAGTACTATAGGCCAGTCATTAACATGGAGAGACCAAGAAGAAAATAACTTTAAGGTGACACTGACTGGAGCACAGGAACCATAACAGCACTCCATAAATAACATATTTCTTCTGTTATGTTAATTTTTCAGAACAGCCTCAGAGTTAAGTGTAATGTTTGATCACTTTATCCTTCCAAGCTAGTATATTACTAGTCTGCTTAGTCACATCTAGAAATATGTTCTTTGTGTCTGTGTTTGCCAAAGTAAATAGAAATCAATGAAAATAGCAAAAGTGCTGAAGTCGTTTCAATAAGTGAAGTGCTCGTTAATTTAAATTTCACACTTGACATTGTTAAGGGCTAATCGTAGAAAATAAGGTCTTCTGCTGACTACTGAAAATGTACCAATATCACTATGGTTCCTGCTGCTTTATTTTCACAGTGGTGTTGTCATTAATAAGAAAGACTTCTGACTACAGCAGTTTGGACAGATGTTAACGATATGGCAAATCACTCTTTCTCAGAAGACTTAAGTTCTTTCATATGAATCACATGAACTAAAGGAGAGATTTTGCAAACAGAGAATATTGAGCTGTTGTGCTTACCCTGCAAGAACTTTGGTTGAGCATTTTTAGAAACATCAAAAAGCTCTTCCTGCTGTTTTCAAACATTTACAAATATGCATGAAGCCTGTTGGCAATTTAAAATGGGAAGATATACAAAGAGCTGGAGGTGGTTACACAGGAAATTAGAAAAGCCATGTGTCATCAGAATGAAATAAATGTGCCTTTGTATGGGAAAGTAATTGCAGGGGTGTGTCTGTTCTGTTGATATCAAGCAGGTGTCCATAAATTAGAATAAACATTTGTAATTAATTGTTGTTAGCATTAATAAGAAAGTGTTTTAAATATGCTAACTTGTCTCTTTCTTCCTTTGCTGAAGCCTTTTAATCTTAGGATATCTTTCCAATTGCAGAGATAGTTTGGAAACTACATTGTCCTTTTACTTATTTTTTTACTATGCACAGTGGTTACTGTATAGCTCAGTGGTTTGAGCATTGGTCTGCTAAACCCACGGTTGTGAGTTCAATCCTTGAGGGGGCCATTTAGGGATCTGGGACAAAAATTGGAGATTGGCCCTGCTTTGAGCAGGGGGTTGGACTAGATGACCTCCTGAGGTCCCTTTCAACCCTGATATTCTATGATACTAGCTCAGATTTGCTTATACCAAATTATGCTGGTTTATTATTAATTAATTAATATATTAATAATATTAATTATTAATATTGGTATACCAGCATTAGGTGTCCTAGCAAACAGGCCACTGATTGTCACCAATTTGTAAGCACCATGGCAATTAGCCAGGCTCAGAGCATTAAACAGAAGCCAGTGGCCTGCCTCCATTTGATAGGAGAGCCTCTGTTGCTAGCACCAGTGGAGGTGAACTGGTGTTAGCAATGATGAGAAATCTTTGAAAAACTTCCCTAAGCTAGAGAGGGCCTGTGTGGGAATCAGGATCTGAGGTATAAATGTTAACATTCTAGATCAGGGGTGGCCAACCTGTGGCTCCAGAGCCACATATGGCTCTTCAGAAGTTAATATGCGGCTCCTTGTACAGGCACCGACTCCGGGGCTGGAGCTATAGGTGAGAACTTTCCAATGTGCCAGGGGGTGCTCACTGCTCAACCCCTGGCTCTCCAACAGGCCCTGCCCCCACTCCACCCCTTCCCGCCCCCTCCCCTGAGCCTGCTGTGCCCTCGCTCCTCCCCCTCCCCCCCAGAGCCTCCTGCACGCCACAAAACAGGTGATCGGGAGGTGCAGGGAGGGAGGAGGAAGCCCTCATTGGCGGGGCTGCCAGTGGGTGGGAGGTGCTGGGGGTGGGGAGCTAATGAGGGGCTGCTGACATATTACTATGGCTCCTTGGCAATGTACACTGGTAAATTCTTGCTCCTTCTCAGGCTCAGGTTGGCCACCCCGGCTCTAGTGTATTTAACAACACCTTTGGAGCGTAACTGTTCTTTACTATTCCAATCTTTTGCTCACCAGAGTGATAGATTAGTGGTAATGGCAAAAGCTAGGCATAGTGTGAGCAGCTGATGTGCATCTCACACAGTTCTGCCGATGTACCTAATTCTTGGTACTTAATATTCCCACTATTACAGTCCTAGGAGTCCCCTGGTCAGAAGCTGAGTACCATATCAAGTTATGTGGTATTTAGCGATGTGGCCAAACAACCTTACTTTAAAATGACAAGATCTTTCACTCAATGCAGTGTGAATCTGGAGTAACTACACTGAAATCAATATTTATGCTAATCTATCTGAAGACAGAATTTAGCTCAAAATTAGGGCCCATAAAATTAATTTCATTCTGTCATATCTGTTTTTATACTGTTCTAATGTTTTTTGGCTTAATATTTTAACTTTATCTTTTTAGTGACAAAATGTCAATAACAATTAGATGTCTGTATCGTGAAGTTTGAACTTAAAATTGGGGCTAAAACTGCCAGAACCTTTTAGCAAAATGTGAGTATCCTTCAATGAGCTCTCCAATCTTTGCTTAACAGAGCTGGGAATTGCACCATTTATACATTCTTTATGTTTTACAAAGCTGCTTAATTTCATTCTACTATGAGAAGTTGGAAAAATTACCGTAAATTCTTCTCCCAGTGGCACAGGCTCTTCTTTTTAATACAAGATTTCATCTAGAAAGCCAACTCTGTTAACTGGAAAGGTGGTATACCAAAGTGCTGACTTCTCCTAGCTGGGTATTGGTCTGCCATCATTTTGACTAGGACTATAGACAGTAAGAACCTCTTGGAGAGAGACCTTAGACAGATTTTTCTTTTTCGAATAAGTATCTATTTCATACTGTACTGTTCTGCTTTGTAATTTTCATGCTACTGTAAGTTTTCCTCATAAATCTTCTAAACACTCCCTCTTTCCCCATGAAACCCTTATAAGGACCTGTCTCTCTACTCTCTGCACTTCAGAATCTCTCAATAGCCAACAGCAATGGGATGCATACCAGAAAATCCAGACACACATCATCATCTTATGTCAAAGGTACAAACTTATTGTAAGCCTTTGATCAGATTATATATCTCCCTGAAAAAAAGAATCACCTAGTTGTGCCTTTCTGATTCAATTTGCTGGTATTAAAATTTCCAGGATACATTGCTCTCCTAAACGCCACCCATAAAATTTGCATGCACATTTCTTTGCATACTCAGAACCTGCATTTTTTTTTCTCACAACGAACACAAATGCATGGAATTAACCATTTTGCATGCATGATTGTAGAGTCACTGTCAGTGGAGTTATTCTGGATTCACACTGGTATAGTAAATAGCCCTTTTGCGTGCAAGGAGCTTTATAGGCATGATTTTGGAGGCCACTGACCCTGGTTATCATCTATCCTTAACTAAAGGTTTAATTAATTTTACCTGTTCTTTGAAAGATATTTCACTCTTGGGATTCAGTTTCTCTTCTTTTTTTTTCCCTTTCTAACATCCCTAATTATTTTTTCTTTCAGGGAAAAATGATGAAACGGAAGATCTCTTTACTATGGGTAGGTCCATCTAAGTCTAAGATCAGTTGGTGTATAGACTTTAACTGCTCTCTTTTAGTCCCTAAAGAAATCAGAAATTCTTAAATTTCCAGACTTACAGCTGCAATCTCAGTATACAGGACAAAAATACAAGAGTTGCAGTGCTGCATATAAACTTGTAACTTTTGGCTGTGATATCTCACCCACAGTATGGAAGTCTATTCATACTTGTGACATCACATTAATGGATTCTGAGTTACTCGCTGAAAATCTTATGTGGCTGCTGCCAGTGGCATCAATTAGGGGGAGCTGTGGTCAGGGAACACCACTCTTCTCCCAGGTTTTTGCACTTACTCAAAGCTCCATAGGTTGTGGGGCTGGGAGAGGGAGGGGCATGGCCTGACCGGTTTTAAGCAGATCCCATCCTAAATCAGTACAGCTGCTGCTGGAGTGGTCCGGGGTATTACTCTAGCATTGTGGTTGCAATGCCACTGAAATTTGGCCTAGCTGTTTCTCTGTACATCTGTAGGGGTGGGTAGGCCACATTTCAGTGGGCGGGGGTGTGACGCTGTGCACCAGGTCGCAATGCCACTCACTGAAATTTGGCCTGCTAAGATGGAGGGCAGCAAGACCAAACGGTATTGCAGCCAGGTGTACGGGGAGTCAGTTCCTATGCTATGGAGTGCAGAGGAGTCTGCTGAGATCTTGACTCTTGGTGGCCCCCCTCATGCACTGCCTAGGTAAGAGAGAGAGGAGACTCCCATGCTGAGGAGGCCCGGGGTCCCTGTGAGAGGTTGAGTGGGGACAGGAACAAAGTCTTTGCTGAGGGATGGGGGTGAAGGCAGGGAAAGGAATTTGCACACTGCCCCCCCCCAGAAATATATGAATTGGCACCACACGCTGCCGCATCTGACTCAGCTGCTAAAGGGCCTTTCAGTTTGGAAACCAGCTCCAGTAGCATTCAAAGTTGGGCTGTTCAAGTGCTGCTCAAGGTGTGGGGGAAGGAAGAGGAGGGGAGAACGGGGTAAAGATAAGAGACCTTGACTGACAGAGAAGCAAACTTGAAATATATGGGCATTAAAGTGGGGAAAATAGCTGCAGTGGGAACAACTAGGAGGGGATGCTCTCAGGGCATCTGTGTTACAGGTCACAGATCTAAGTATTGTAACAAGTAAAACAGACACTTTGAATTATGGGATTATAATTCCATTTTGTGTCTTTGATAACAATTCCATTCAGATTTCTTTCTCATGTTGTGTATGATATCACCAGTGCTACCAGATGGAATTATAGTCTCCTATTTCAGTTTTTATAGATGTCTCTAATTAATTGTAGAATGAACATACAGTGTATTCTATCTATCTATCTATCTATCTATCTATCTATCTATCTATCTATCTATCTATCTATCTATCTATCTAATCAATAATATACTTTATTGGGGATATTAGATAGGTAGCTAATAGCTCTGAGGCTATATTCACCCATCAAGGAGCTCTGACAGCATTGGGGTAGCCAGGTTAGTGTGGTCAATGTATTTGGCACTTTGTGGGCATAGATTTTACACATATGATTTTGAGAATTTGGCCATAGGTATCTTGAACCCTCCTGTTTCAGTTTAGGTAATATTGCCTCAGTTTACCTTTTGCTAAAATAATGGGGATAATAGTACTTTCTGCCTGCGGGTTGTTGTGAAGATTAATGATTGTAAAGTGAATTGAGATCCTTAATGTGTGTGATCTGTGTTTTGAAAGATGGTGAATACTGGATGGCTTTACTTTGGTTCTCCAAGATGACCTTCTCTGAGTGCTCCTCCATGCCACATATACGGCTATTATTATTATAAAATCTTAGCTACTCTTCTAGCTATAGTGGACATTTTTTACACTCATGAACAAAGAACTAGATAAATTCGTGGAGGATAAGTCCATCAATGGCTATTAGCCAGGATGGACAGGGATGGTGTCCCTAGCCCCTGTTTGCCAGAAACTGGGAATGGGTGACAGGGAAGGGATCACTTGATGATTACCTGTTCTGTTCATTACCTCTGAGGCACCTGGCATTGGCCACTGTCAGAAGACAGGATATTGGTGTTAGATGGATCTTTGGTCTGACCCAGTATGGCTGTTCTTATGTGAAACCTTCTCCATTTGTTGATATTATAATAATGTCTCCTAGAATGAGAGATGGATGCCCCAAATGGTGAAACTAGCAAAGGGCATAGATCAGTACTTGAAATCCATAATCTGTGATCTGGGGGAAAGGAGCTGTCAGAATGAGTCCTTCCAGTACACACACATACACTCTGTTGCACTCTGCCAATGGGTTAATGGGAACTGGCATTTCATACAGGACTTATTCTGCTACAATATTCTGTTTGGTAACTTGTTCTCATAGAAATAAAGCCTGAGACTCATATAATACAGAGATGGGGAGTCATATAATCATCAGGATAGATGATGAAAATGAATTTAGATATTTGTGCAAATCTAAATATCATCTGGGTGTTACACTTCTACTTTACATAATGAAGAGCTACAGGCTTCTAAACAGCATACTTTGCAAAATGAACTTTATAGCATTGGCCTAGATTTTTAATGGTATTTAGATGTTGCAGAACTCAGCACTTCAATACTGAACTAATTTAGGAGCCTAAATCCTTTTTGAAAGTGATTTAGGCTTCTAAAATCACATAGATGTTGCAATGCTGAGCACTGCAATGCGTAAATACCATTAAAAATCTGGACCTAAGTCACTGTTGCTGGCTTGTGCCAAGGAATTCTTAATAATATAACGGATGCTGGAAACCAGTTCCAAATAATGTAATCTGAGAATGCTGGATATCAAGGAGCAATCTGTTTTGCCAGAAATCCAGATTACATTTAGGATTTAGTTTAGACCTTTTTTTTAATCTTTGGATATATGCAAAATATATAAAATTCCTAGGCCATCAGTAGTGAACTGTGCAAAACACTCCCCTTTTACATTCATCCTGAGATATTTCTCTGAGTGAGGTGTGATATATGTGTTGAAAAGATACCAGAAAAAAACCAGTGTATTTTGGACAGCATATTTCCATGTTGTCAGGTTTAACACTGGTAACTCACACTAAAAAGTCTCTGCAGTGAATGTTAAATGAATTTTGTTTCGTGCTTATATGGCTGTACTTTCCCAGAAATATTCAAATTAAATTCAGCAAGAAAAATATAGTGTGACTAGATATAATGAAACTGATGGATATAATGGATTCCAAACTAGCTGAAAGTGCCAGTCCCGTAGAGTTTGATAAAGAACTGATTGTTATTTCTTCTGTATCAGATTTCTAAGTAGTTTAGCTGATCCTCTTTTTAGTCAGGTCTCAGTATAGTCCCACCATGATCCCTAAGTGTTTCTGGTTTTGTATTTCATACTCTGAAATTTCTTTTCCATTTTGAAGTGTCGTAGATGCAACCTAAATGATGAAGGCCCTTGGCTATACTAGATCAGCTTCCTGAACCTGGTCCTGGCTAATATCTGAGCTTTGGCCTATAAGGAATCCGATAATCAGGAGAGCAGGCTTTGTACTTTGAAATGACACATAGAAGGTGTGTACCTTTCCCAAATCCAACTCTTCTTAAAAAAACAAACAAACAAAACTTACAAAAATAAACAAGACCACACACTGTAGGGCAAGATTTAAAGTGAAGATCCTATATCTACATTTAGCTGCTTTGCACTTTTGAAAATCAGGCCATTAATTTAGGCACTTCATGGGGATTTAGAACTCTAACTTCAGGCTTTTATTTTTTAAATCTTAGCCTAAGACTTTTTCTTTTATATTTCAGCTATGCTTTTGTCATCTTTGGCCCCATCTCCTTCTGAACACCTTAGAGGGAGGTCAGTTTATAATTTAAATATTATGATCATTTGTTTCCTGAGTATTTTAAGGAAGAGTTTGAGATTTGCTTCTTTATCTGATCTCCACCTGATACGTAAGGATTGATATGAAAGGTGTGTTTAGTGTTTACATCTTCATTTTGCCAATAGTCAACAAATTAATTCCTAATGAAGTTCAAGTAGTTTAATTTAACCTATAAAGTCCTTGATGCTTTTGGCTCTTTCGCTCTGAGAAAACACCCCTCTAATTTTGTGATTCCGGCCCAATCCTGCAGTACTTGAAATCACTGGGAATATTGCCTGAATAAGGACCACATGTTCAGGCCTCATACGAAATAATTATGAATAAGTAATATGTAAAATGAATAAGGATGAATAATTATAGGATAAGGTAGAGAAATTTGGGATGGTTTACAATCCCATGAACGACATTACAGTAATATAGACCTAATTCTGCATGTGTTATGCACCCAAATCTGTCACAGAATAGGAGATCAGGCCCTCTCTCTATTTGTCTTTGACTTCATAGACTCTGGCTATCCAGTTGGATGAAAACACAAAATAAATATATAAAAAACACCTATTGCAACTGTAACATTTAATGATAGGTTTCAGAGTAACAGCCGTATTAGTCTGTATTCGCAAAAAGAAAAGGAGTACATGTGGCACCTTAGAGACTAACCAATTTATTTGAGCATAAGCTTTCGTGAGCTACAGCTCACTTCATCGGATGCATACTGTGGAAAGTGTAGAAGATCTTTTTATACACACAAACCATGAAAAAATGGGTGTTTATCCCAAGGTTTTAGATAAGCTATTACCAACAGGAGAGTGGGGTGGGGGGAGAGAAAACCTTTTGTAGTGATAAACACCCATTTTTTCATGGTTTGTGTGTATAAAAACATCTTCTATATTTTCCAAAGTATGCATCCGATGAAGTGAGCTGTAGCTCATGAAAGCTTATGCTCAAATAAATTGGTTAGTCTCTAAGGTGCCACAAGTACTCCTTTTCTTCTTGTAACATTTAATAGTAACATGCTAACAGCGTTTGTGGTTTACGTAATGTGGATAAATCCTTCTACTCCATTGTAAACTTGATTTAGTATATTTTAATTGGGGTTTTCCCCTTGATTTTTACAAGAAGATAAACTTGCAGATGGAAATTCTTTTAAGTCATAAATACCACTAATGCTGTCATGTCACAGAAGTTCAAATAAAGCCATTGGGATGTTAACAACTGCTGAAGTGCATTCCTTCCCTACCTGGTTGGCTCAGATGAAGCTGCCCGCTATCAGTTTGTTTGAGCAGACGGTGTTTGACCCTTGCTTGTAGATATAAACTAAATAGAGCTCCTATCACTTAGTCAGAATGCACTAAATGACAAATTTGTCTACACCGTTTGACCTGAAAAGTGGAGGCTTAACCTTACACGGCAGCCTCTGAAGTTTCATGCATCTGCTTTATCTCTGTAAACATTCTCCAACCTTACCCATCTTATTCCTTGTAGACAAGGCCCCTGGGACTCTGTGATTGTAGAACTGTTCTCTGTACTCACTTCTTTATTATTCTTTTCTTTCTTTGCTCTTTTTTCCCTTTGTAATTGTGGATGAAAGGGATGGGATGGATGCCATTTCCTCTGTGTTACTTGGATTTGCTCTGCTGTCTTCTAGAGACCTAGATCCTTATTTATTTCATTCTCAGTTATTAAGAGCACTGGGCACAGTTAATAAATGTGTGACTGCGGTATTTACCTTGATTACTTTATTATAATTTTTGTGGTATTCCTTATCCTGAGAATGAGAAATACAACAGCTAATGTAACTACTTCAGGTGGTAAATTAATCAGTAATGGCCAAAGTAAATGTGAAGTAGCAAAAATAATTCTCAGAATATTTTCACAGTCAGGTGCTTCGACTCACCAGATCCTGAATTTGTATTCTCAGGTCAGGGTGTAAATGCTTAACGTTACATCTGAGCGTCAAATGCAGGATATGATATCCTATTAAGAAGCCCTGCCTATAAAAATAGCAGTTAACAACTATTGCTCTGTCTCAACTGTCCACTAGAAGGTTGCTGGAAAGGAGCTGTGTAGCAGGGAGAGAGGAGAAGGGGTAATTTCTGGAGTTCGTGTCTCAACCTCTAAACTCAAGAGACCCCTCAAAAGGATGAGAGGACATTTAAACCTCTAGATCAGTCAGTCCTTAACCCACTGAGACTGCCAAGAAAGATGCCAATAATAGTGGTACCTTCTGTGATATAGTCAGCATATGAAAATTTGTCCAGGAACAATTCTTCCAAGAAGCTGGAATCAGGCTGTATGTTTAAGTGACAGGTGCTAAGAGCACAGTGAGCTAAATTTGTGTTTCATATATGGATTATTACTTACATTTGTTCTGTTCAGCAAACCTTGTCAGTCCTTGGCTTAAATAGGAGGTAGGGGAAGGAAGGAGAGTGGGCTTACTACATAAAGCTTACTCGTACAGCTTCAATTCTTTCTCAAAAATGAGAGAGAAGCCCCTTTCTAAATTCAATCAAGAAACAGGAATGTGATTACCCATCCTCCTTTTCTGTTCATTTGGAGGGCCCTTCTCTCTCTTCCTTCCCGCCCCCGTCTTGTTCTTTCTCTTTCTTTAGACCTTTCTGAACTTTGTACAACTTTTTACAAACATCTCCCCAAAGATTAAAAATTAAAAGATTGCAAGATCAAAGGCTGAAGAATAAATGGAACTTGATTGGAAAAAGCATGGGTGGATTCTAGACCTGGCTCCTTTTCTGACACTCTCTTGTGGTTCCACCTCTCTCTTTTGTGGATAGAATTTTAGTTCTAGTCCTCTCCATAACTGTTTGCTTACATATACAGAGAGAGAGAGAGAGCAAATTGAATTTAAGCCAAACACTACAGTTCAGTAATGGCAGATCTTTCCCAGTGGATTTCAGTGTGTCAAACATTGAATGTCCAGGTACAGACAAGTTGGTTAAACATTTCATACTATGCCTGTTGACTTAGAGCCAGATCCTTGGCGTGCCATACCCCCTTTGCACTGTACTGCCCCTCAAAAACGTAATAAAGCTGGCTTAACCAGCTTTATTCCCCCATAATAGCAACTCTACACCTGCCTCTGCCACAGAGTGCATGGTTCATAGATTCATAGATTTCATGGCCAGAAGGATCTAGTCTGGCATCCTGTATAACACAAGCCATAGAACTTCCCCAAAATAATTCTTAGAGCAGATCTTTTAGAAAATCATCCAAACTCAATTTAAAAATGGTCAGTAATGGAGAATCCACCACAACCCTTGGTAAATTGTTCCAATGGTTTATTACCTTCACTGTCAAAAATTTATGACTTATTTCCAGTCTGAATTTGTCTAGCTTCAACTTCCAGCCATTGGATCATGGTATATCTTTGTCTTCTACGTTGAATAGCCCATTATTAAATATTTGTTCCTCATATTGTTACATATAAACTGTAATCTACATGGGGAACAAATGGCTGGAAGTTGAAGCTTGACAAATGATTGGGGGAAAAGGCCCCAGGTAGCTGGGTGTAATGTATAGCAGCCTTGAAGCAATGGGGACTTGCTGAGCCCCCAGATAACCTCAGGAATAGGGATTGACAATGGTAACATAAAGCTACCATTGGCCTCCCTTTCCCCCAGGTCCTGTGCTGAATACAGCTTGGCCAGGTAGGAGGATCCAGACCTGAATTAGTTCAGAAAAAAAAAAAAAGAAATTAAAAAAAAAAGAGGCAGAAGGGAAAGAAGAATGAGAGTGCTCCCACTTTTAGGCTCTATATTTCCCCATGTATATTTATTCTTATTCAGATAATTTTGTATACAGGATATTAGTGTGGCTAGATTAGTATGAAAGATGCAAATGATAGATGTGTTATGGGAATATCCTTGACACACCAGCTAGTTTAGGCCCATGTAACTATATAGTAATGGTTTAAGGGCAATCCTGAGAAGCATTGCCGTTTGTAAGGCTCTGAGTGCTTTAAATTCCTATTGAATTCAAGGAAATTGAGGAATGTGCATCACATCACAGGATCGGGTCCTTAGTGCTCTTTTTCCAGCTTGACTAGTCACTCCAATGACTTTCAATACGGTGATGGAGAGAAGGAGGAGGATCCCATTAGCAATCCTCCTCCATGTCTCCCTCCTGCCTGAGAAACAAAGCTTCTCAAATTCATCTAGAGAGGATCAAACACCTTCTGCTGTTGTTCCCATGCATTGTTAATTGTTGTTAATTTCCATCACGTCATTAATTATTTGCTATTGAAGATGTGAAAGAGGGAAATGCCCTTCACCCATGGGTAGTCACAAGAATGGACCATTAATAATTCCAAAAAAATGTTTTCCTTTTTAAGTTGAAAGCAAGTTTGAGCTTTTGGAGTGAAAGTTGCTTTGTTTACAGAGAATGCCTGATGTTGCATCAGGGTGTCACTTCATGGCGGGCTGGGCCTGTGCCATACCTTATGCTACAGAACAAATAATGCTGATGGGACAGTGATGTATTAGGAGATGGGGTAATTAAGAGAAAACTATGGAGAGAAATTACCCTCTGCACCCACCCCAACTTCAAAATTACCCTCTGCTCCCACCCCAAACCTCAACTAATCTGCTCAAAATCAAGTTAATTTTGGGTCAGTACTTTTAGAAGACATTTCAATTTGTGTAAAAAATGTGCTATCTCTGGGAATTATAAACATTCTATTGTAATTTGCAAAACATATTGGGTAACTTATTTGTATTACAGTGGCAGAGTCAGGAATTGAACCCAGGTCTCCTCCCAAGATCATCCTTTGTCACCGCTCTTAAATTCAGAGGGCTGAGTAAGGACTTCAGAGTCCCCCATGTGAAGGTTAAGAACTAGTGTAATGGTCTGCAGGGAACAGGCACAGGAATCCTTTGCCAATACTGTTCTATAGGTGCTACTGCAGGCTCCCTCATATGGCAGGAGCTATGGCTCTCCACTCTACAGAAGCATGGTGGATTTTAATAATGTTGGTGGATCTCACAGATTTTGGCCCGAACTAAAGGAGGAGGAGTTCTCTTCTTTCAACTCCATGGTGTGAAATAACAAAGCATGGCCCTGCATTTTATTCTTTACAAAATTATGCACCAGTGTTCTAGAAAACGGCCATCAGTTCATAGATTTTTAAGGTCAGAAGGGAGCATTAGATCATTTAGCATGGCTTCCTGTATAACACAGGCCATAGAATTTCACCCAGTTATCCCTGGTTTGGTCCCAATAACTTGTATCTGATTAAAGCATTTCTTCCAGAAAGGCATCCAATCCTGAGCTGAAGACAACACTTCCCTTGGTAGTTTGTTCCAGTGGTAAATCACCCTCACTGCTAAAAATTTGTGTTTCCTTTCTAATTTGAGTCTTTATTTCACAAGCACTTAACCATTATCCTGAGCATGAATATGTATTCAAAGCACAGATTGACTTACTACAGGGCACTGCACTCCCCTAGACCTTTATCTGTCCTGAATTTTACTTTGGCAAAGAAAAAGCCTTCCCAGTAAATATTTTCATTAGATGCCAGTGCCATGTTTTTGTAGAGAAGCTGAAGTGTAATGATGTATCTGCCTTAAGACTTCCCAAGATAAGAAATGCAAGGTTAAGGCTAAAGCTTTATTCTTAATTCACTCTTTTAGTAAGAAAAAAGAAAAGGAGTACTTGTGGCACCTTAGAGACTAACAAATTTATCTGAGCATAAGCTTTCATGAGCTACAGCTCACTTCATCGAATGCATTCAGTGGAAAATACAGTGGGGAGATTTATAAACACAGAGAACATGAAACAATGGGTGTTACCATACACACTGTAATGAGAGTGATCAGGTAAGGTGAGCTATTACCAGCAGGAGAGTGGGGACGGGGCACGGAGGGGAACCTTTTGTAGTGATAATCAAGGTGGGCCATTCCCAGCAGTTGACAACAATGTCTGAGAAACATATGGGTGTGGGGGAGAATAAACATGGGGAAATAGTTTTACTTTGTGTAATGACCCATCCACTCCCAGTCTTTATTCAAGCCTAAATTAATTGTATTCAGTTTGCAAATTAATTCTAATTCAGCAGTCTCTCGTTGGAGTCTGTTTTTGAAGTTTTTTTGTTGAAGAATTGCCACTTTTAGGTCTGTAATCGAGTGACCAAAGAGATTGAAGTGTTCTCCGACTGGTTTTTGAATGTTCGCAAAAAGAAAAGGAGTACTTGTGGCACCTTAGAGACTAACCAATTTATTTGAGCATAAGCTTTCGTGAGCTACAGCTCACTTCATTTGAATGTTATAATTTTTGACGTCTGATTTGTGTCCATTTATTCTTTTACGTAGAGACTGTCCAGTTTGGTCAATGTACATGACGGAGGGGCATTGCTGGCACATGATGGCATATATCACATTGGTAGATGTGCAGGTGAACAAGCCTCTGATAGTGTGGCTGCTCACCTTACCTGATCACTCTCGTTACAGTGTGTATGGTAACACCCATTGTTTCATGTTCTCTGTGTATATAAATCTCCCCACTGTATTTTCCACTGAATGCATCCGATGAAGTGAGCTGTAGCTCACGAAAGCTTATGCTCAAATAAATTTGTTAGTCTCTGAGGTGCCACAAGTACTCCTTTTCTTTTTGCGGATACAGACTAATACGGCTGCTACTCTGAAACCTTTTATTAAGGGAGTTGTTTGGTTTGAGAATTTGGCAGTGTTAGAAAGCATAACCACTACAGATAAGAGCCTGTGAACTCTGCCTTGAAAACTGACAGACTAGCAGAGCTGAGCAGTCAGTTATACAAAAGACAGCTCTTTTAGGTGTAATCCAAGCTGAATGTGTTCTTAGTCACCTCCCATAATGAATCCCTAAAACCACAATCGCAATGCATAATGAAATGTGGTTCTAAAAGTTTGTCATGACCTATTTCTCTACAAGATACTGTAAAGAAATAACAAGTAAAGAATGAATACTATGAAACTTTTGTGACCTCTCCTATGCCCATATATATAAGGTTGCTATATTATTTTAATATACACAAACAATCCATATATCTGTATTGGAAATAGAAGTCACAGAAGTCATATAGGGATCTGGGTGCGAGTGTTTTAATTTAATAAACCAACAATCCAACACAACCACCACACCAACTGGCTTCAGCTGAGTAGATGGTATACAGAGGGACGTTCTGGTGAGACTCTTCATAGTTGGGGTGATCCTGAGTTTGTTCAGTGGAATGTAACAGGAGTATATCTGTGGTGGGCATAGCTGACCCATGTCCTTAGTGAATGAATGGTCCCAGATTTTTCCCAAAGATTTAGGAGATCCTCCAATTCTATATATTTTCTTTTCTGGGGTTAGAAAATACTACTAGTCCATTCAGCAGTAGTGGACAAAGATTCCTGAGACCAGTGGTGCATGGTACAGCTTCTCCTCAGAAGAAACAAATAAAAAACAAAGGCACTGTACAGCTAAAATAGAATTATCTGTTAGCCAAGCTATACCTGCAAAATTGGTGCATGCCAGTCTCATATTTGCACATTCCAACAGGCACTAGCACGTGGAAATCAACTCACTGCATAAAATTTTGAAAAAGCAACATAGATAATCTTCTTTGAAAATGTAGCTCTAAGGGTCTAATTTGGACAAGCAGCAGGTGTGCTGTGAAAGCAGCTTTTCATGATGACCAATATTGTCTCGGTGTTACCACATTACTGTCTGCATCCACTTGTTGTCTTATACTTGGGCCTGGTCTACACTAGAAAATTAGGTCAATTTAACTATGTTGGTCAGGGGTGTGAAAAATCCACACCCCTGAGCAGTATAGTTAAGATAAACTAAGACCCCCTGTAGACAGCACTAGGTCAAAGGAAAAATTCTTCCCATGCCCTAGCTAGTGCCTCTTGGGGAGGTAAATTACCTATGCCAATGGGAGAATCCATCCTGTTGGTGTAGGTAGCATCCACACCGAATCGCTACAGCAGCATCGCTGTAGCATTGTAAGTATAGACAAGCCCTTAGATTGTAAGATCTTTGGGCAGGAATCATCTTTTTGTTCTGTGTACCGCGATAGCACAATGGGCTTCGGTCCATGAGTGAGGCTCCTAGGCACTGCTGCAATACAAATAATAAATTATAATAATAATTCAATTCCTCAGGCTATTGTAAATGTGCTGGGGTCTGAACTAGCTCCTGGCTTCCTGTAGACTTGGGGGACAAAAGATGGATTAACACCAAGTTGGCCTCCCCCTGTCTCCTATGTTCAGAGCTTTGATATTCATGAAAATGTAGCTCTTAGTCTGAAACTTGCATTCATTTTGACTTCTTGTGCCTGGGATGGACAGCTGACATTCCTGTCTATCAGCTAATGACAAAGTTTGTGCCTTTCTTGAGTTTTCTGGGTCAGATTTTTCAAAAATTGGCATATAAGTTTTGCACATACACAATTGTGCATTGCCCATTTGTGAGTGCAAGGACTGAAGTTGCACTTGTAAGCAGGTAATTTTGTGTTCCAGAACAGTAATCACGTACCTAATGAATACCTTGGCATGTGCAAATGTAGTAACTATATGCATAAATGAGTATACATGCAAATTGTGCATGTGCGGAGTAGGAGGCTGGGTTGAAGCTGCCTAAAAATTTAGCCCTTCATGTTCTATGAACATTTTTATTTGTTTGGGTGTGAATAGCTTCAGTCCCATAGGAGATAGTAAAATGCATTGTTTAATTATCAGCATAACATTTTCAAATTCATTAGTTGTTGGCAAAAGCTTATTTCTTACAAAATAAAAGCTGGAATCTTGCAACCAGACTATTTATCTCTCTTTAGGGACTGGGGGTTAATATCTGATAGCTCATAACATCTTTATTATAATGCATTTATAATGATTTACTGGAATGATGCTACAGCTAAGTATCTAATGTCAAAGCCTAGAGCGGGCATGGAATAAAATGTCATATCCTTGGGTAGCTCTAGGGAAAATAAGGCCTCAACCAGTAGTTTCCCTGTAATTCTGCAGACTGTAATAAGGATAGGGGTAATTGCATTAATGTCAATTAAGCTATTAATAATGCCCATCTTGTCATTCCTAAATATAGCAGTCACTCATACATATATTACTGTTGCCTGTAAAGACTATACATAAATGAGATCATGGTTTAACTATGCTTTGAAATCTGGCCAACAGCCAGTCTTATATCTCTTGTATAATACGATACTATTATTTTGGGGGGTGGAAATGAACTCTGCTACTTAAACAATATAATGTACTATTTGTGTGCTGCTGATTGCCCCATCTTCAATGCCAACTCCTGGCTCATTTTCACACTCCCAGGGTGCCAGAAGGCATGACTTTTTGTCATTTTCAGCCTCATCCCTGAGGATGCCTGGTGATGGCTGACAATGAGGATCTTTACAAGCAATGTAGCCAGCATCCCTCCGCCCCAAATCAAATGTCATCTCTATTCATTAGTTCAGGTTTCCTGTGTGACAGTAGCACTGCTAGATGTGGGCTTTCACTGCTAACTTGCTGCTACTGAACATGTTACATTGGCTGTTTCCATCACGTGAAATTGTATTTTAATGATATTTAGTGAGATTGCTAATTTGTCTTTGGTAAATTTATAGCTAGACAGTTTAAAGACAGAAACCCGCTTTAATGCAAATGGACACGCAGTCCCCACAAGCCACACACAGATCTGAATTTAAAACAATTGCTGGAAACTGACACCGTCGTTTAATAAGACAGAGGGTAGTTGGTGGATTGTGTTGTGCTCTGGAGACTGTGCCTGAATGCCCAACATCATCCGTTATAGTACACAGCAAAGGGGTAATTAGCAAATCTCCAGAACTCGATGAGTTACCGAAGAGGGTCACTCTAAAAGTTGAGCTGTCCCTCAGGGAAGGAGGTGGGGGAAAAGGAATGACAGAAATACAGGAAGAACCTTTCCATGTTAGATCATGATAAATGACAGGCCCTGGCCAGTCCCCACAGGAGGACAGAGAGAAGTACCATTGTAATCCTACTTCCAGCAGCAGGTGAAGGAGGGAACAGAGGATGTGTGTGTATGTGGGGGGAGGAGATGGGGGAATTGAGCATGAGACCTGAATTGCTTGTGAATACCAGTTATATTCTAATGCTGTTCAGTACTACATCATCCTCCAGAGAGCCCTGAATAAGGTTATTATAGGTGAAGTCATTTTTGTAATAAAGTCGGCTGTAGCTCTAGGTCATAAATCATGGGTTCTACTACTAAAAATTATCAAACATTCCTCTCTTACCTCACACTCTCCTTCCATTAAATACTTCGATTTGGCTGCAAATTACTGTTGAATCTAAAGGGGAAAAGTTAGAGGAAATAAGCAATTCCTTTAGCCCTATAAAGAAAAACATATTTGCCGTCTTGGATTATTTTCTGAATAGAGGCCATATGGATTCTCCCTCCAAAAGGAAAAAACAGTTCCAATTTGCCTATTGGCTTTTCCCCTGTAGTTTTAATTGATTCTTTACCACAAAGGTTTTTAATACTTCTCCAACTGGGCCGTTCTCTGCAACTTTAAATACGGTGCGTTAAATACTATAGAGTCAAATTTTGAAGACTTTACTCAACTTTTACTCATTTCTTTGCTCAGACAAACTACCAATGAAGTGAGGATTTGTCCCAAAATAAGTGAAGTGTTAAAACTGTTAAATGTCAAAACTGTCAGGAAAAAAAATGGGCATCTCTTTCAAGTCTATTAGTTATTTTAGGAACAGTTTAGTAAAATAATAATATGTCCTTGTCCTTTTCCAAGTCTATCACCTTTGTTAAGTTAGGACGTTAGGAACTGTTACAAAGAAAACAAAAACCACATGGGTTGTTTAATTTCTTTCATAACTTCTCCTTTCAAATAAGGGCCCAATGCAGAATGAGAAAATGAATGTTATCATATGAAGTGCATTTTGAATGCAATCAGGCAGAAAGGAGTTCCTGGCCCCTGTGGCAGTTATAAGAGGGGAGATAGTGTGATCAGTGTAGCTCAGTAGCTGCAAAGCAGAAAATGAAGATTGTAAAAACGTCACATAAAGAAAAAATGCACAGAGGATTCGTTTTGCGATGCTCATAATTCAGTAATGCCTTTAAGTAGCTAGAAGAAATATAATAAATGTTTTTCCACAACATTGATCATACTGTATCAGAGGAAATATTAGTGTGCAGGGAGCCATGATTATGCTGGTAGTAATTCTCAGTGCAGAAAACTACTAGAAGATGGGACCCTTTATGGGCTGAACTTTTATTGGCTGCAGTTATTTACCTTTAAGAATATGCCTAATACATTGGTCCTATAGCTAAATATTGTTCTGAAAACGCAAACAAGCAACTGTCAGTAAATCAGAAACCCTGCCACCATTTAATAGAATTTATATTTTTCCTACGGATGCTCTGATATGTTCTGGGATACAAAAAACAGCCAATTGACCATATAAAAATGATAGAAAGCTTGTAAAACAAATTTTTCAGCTGTGTTGTAAGGTCTGGATTTGGTCAGACAGGTTTATTGTGTATGTTTCCATCAAAATATTGCTGGAAGTATAAAATATCCCTAAAAATTAATGGATTATTAGATTACCCAATATAACAAAATACATGGTTATCTGTAGGATGTAAGAAAACATACACAGACCACTATGGGCTTGTTATATGTCAGGCTGAAGAAATCTTCATAAGTCACAAGAACATGCCTGCAATTTGGAATTTTATGAGGAAAATATGAGTACTGATTCCTAGCCCCAGTCTGTGCTCCTCTGCATGGCAGGACTCAACACCTAGGGGAGAGAGCGTCTTGTGTGGCTCAGCAACAATCTCTCTAGCTGGGTATGGAACTGCATGGCAAGGCTCCAAAGGAAACCCCATCCAGCCTGCTTCAGTTTCAAGGATGGTGGCCACAATACGTGTCTTCAAGCTGGTGGCAGGGAAGACCGAAGTGAGAAAAATGGAAGACTTTCAGGGCTCCTTCAGGAATACAGAGGCCTCCCTCTCCTACTCCTGGAGGAAAAAAGAGAGAGCTGCAGTAATGGTAACTTATTCTGAATAAGGTTTAAAGTTTTGAGCTCTGTTCTCCTCTCCCTACACATGTGCAGCTCCGCTTGGTGGGAATGAGATTAATTTATTAGCGTGCAGGAAGAAAGATCTCTGTAGCCTTCATTTCTTGCTCATGCCAAGCCCCAAATGGAGTGACTGGAGATTTTGGGTGCCAAGGAGTGCAGAATTGAATTCTAGTTTCTATTTTTGGGGTCTCTAACATAAACTGTTTTGTGTATCATAGGCATAGAAATGCCTATATACTATTGCCATTAAGTTCCCAATTTAGCAAAGCATTTAAGCATGTATATAATTTTAAACACATGCCTAGTCCCATTCATTTCAATGGGACTAGTCTCATGCTTAAAATTATATATGTGCTTAAGCGCTTGGCTGAAGGGAGGCCTAAATCACAAGACTTCCTGTGATGTTCATATTATTTAGGCATTACAGAGCATGCGAAGTGCAGCTTTAGCCTCTGAACATTTGGAATTGGATTGGTTTTCTCAGCACAAATTTATGAGCAATCCAGATATGGTTGTTTCTCTGAGATCAAATCAGCCCTGAAGAAGGCAAACTAACAGCAATGGCACTTACACTGGTATAATTCCATATTGTGCAGCCACAGTATGTGGCCATATAAATACAAACATCTTCTACTGAGATCTCAGTGGAGCTCTGGAGAAACCTTGATTCCAGTTGGCCAAACTCTCCAAGGCTAGGAGGAAACATTCCCTGGGGCAAGTCAGACGGCAGGGAGAATGCCTATTGCAGGTGCAGGTTTGCACCTTCCTCTGACGTATGCTGCACTGGTCACCACTGGCAACCGGATACTGGGCTAGATGGACGGCTGCTCTGAGACAGCAAGGCAATTCTCATGCACCTTTCTTTTAAAATAAAATCCAATGGAGCCACTTTGGGGAGGAAAGGGGAAGATCTTACAATTCAAATGCTATCAGACAGAAAACACCTCCTAAAAGACGAACTGAAATGTTTCTTTCCTTTCATACATTAAAATGTCCTTTTCATGTCCTGAAAGATAGGGCAGTAACCTTTTTTGTCAGTCCCTCCCATGACTCTAGTGTGGGGTAGTTGTGTGTGCAGAGGGCTATGGGTCCAGGCTACTTGTCCTATTACTTGGCTGCTTTGCCAACTTGGTGCATGGTTTTGAGCAAGTCACTTACCCTTTTCTGTGCTTCAGTTTTTCCATCTTTAAAGTGGGTATAATGATATTTACTTGTCTCACAGGGCTGTTGTGTGAGACTTAACTAATTAAAGGCCTTTGATTCTTTCTGATACCACCAAAATTGCCCTTTATGCATGGGAAGTAATCTGAGTGCAATTTTATCGCATATGTTTTTTTCTTACACCTTTTGTAAAGCAACAGTGAGTACTCAAGGATCCTTATAAATAAGGTATGGTAATAATGGTAATTTATTTCTATATAATATTCCACAAAACATGGGACTGGTCTGTGTAATCGTATCTCTCTCTCTGTGTATCTGTGTATGTATATTGTGCAATAATAAGGGCTTTCAAATCGTACAATCAAAAGCACTATGTTAGTGCAAAGTGTTGTTGTTATTATCATTTGAAAAGGACTCATTGCCACAGAAGACAAGGAAGGGGTGGGATTTTAGTGTCCTAAACCGGAAGACCTAAATTTCAATTAGTCTCCAGATTAGTCACAGAGACTTAAACTGAGAGGTCAAATTCCAGAGCCCTGGATTATTTCTATGGGTATATGCAATTCTGAATTTTGTAAAAGTATTGTATACCAAGAGTGTTATTCTTCTGTCCATATGGCAGATCACCTCTCCCTCCCCCCGCCATGTTACACATAGGAACGTAAAGCCTGATTTGTAGTGTTAAAATGTGGTAGAAAAAGTGGATACAGGATTTTGCAACAATTCAGTGCTATTCTTGCACTGATGCACTTTAGTTAACATTTGATTTGAATCCAGGTTACAGCCTTTAAAAAGAGCATTTTTATTTTATTTTATTTGATTATTCTAAATTGTAATGACTGCCGTATTCCTAATGTACACATGTGAGTAATCTAAGCAGCCACTAGATGGCACTGTTGCATGTATCTGGCCGTAAAAAACTTAAATCTTAAAGACCACAATTTGAAAATGATAGTTTAGGGGTCTTAAGAATAGTTGTCCTGTGTGTAATTACCAAAACAAATTGTGCCATAATGAGAAATTCTTATAGCAAGATGGAAAGTGTAAAAGCTTGTGTCTCTTACACACATTAGTAAAAATGGAAATATGTCTTTAATACTGTTACACCTTTGTAGTTGTCCTATTACACATTTCTAAAAGCAAAAAGGGAGAGACCTCTTATTAAGACACTGATTTTAAATATTTCCCCCCCGCTTAAACTGGAAATCTTGCAAAGATCTAATATCTTAATTACTCTGTACACCTTCATCCGCACAAATGAACAGAGAAGAAAGAGACTTAAGAACAGTGAATAGTTAGCTAGGCCAATTCAAAAAACAGTTTGAATTTTGCTAGATATATTAATTTGCAAAACTATGAATACATCCAAATCTCCTTTTACTTAACTTTTTTAAACCACAGAAACAATTTTCATGTAATATAATTGGGTTTTCCCAGACAGTGGAACAAATGTAGGGCCTGTTGCTTGAGGAATAGTGCAAAGAATGCAGCACCCTGTCTCTATCTACTCTATGTGTTTTGCTATTACAGTGAGGGACAGGAATGTGCTTGATGCCCAGAAATCAATTCAAAATAGAAAAATAACTGTTTGCTCTTTTCTATATTTAGAAATCACCAGAAGTTTCACATCAGTATTTTCTCAAGCTAGGCTCTCTCTTTGTCCTGAACCCCTCAACCCCTCATCCCCCTTTTAACTTCCTTGCATGTTTATCAGTACAGGATTGTTGTACTAGAATTTAGCTATGGGATTACATTCTGTTTTTTATAAATTATTACAGAACTATGTTGCCTGCCATCTAAGGGATGCTTTGATCCAAAATTTTAGTCATTGTTTCCACATTTAGGGGCTGGAATGAACATCAAAGAAATGGGTGTACTGAATTTACTGAATGCCAGAGCAGTACAATAACATACAAAGGATATAAGCAAATCCCAAAGGCAAAATGTGCTGCCAAATCTTGCACATAATAGAAGCACGAAAGTGACAGTCTGTCTTTGACAAACGCATAATGATATCAATGCCAAGGGAAGGAACTAGCATACTGAAAGGTGAATAAAAGAGTTGGGAACAATTCACTGCATTTACACATTTCCTCACTGTGTTTTCACACAAGGAAGGCAGATGACACAAATGCATTAGGTAATCATCACAAAGGACCACAAACCTGCCAAGGTTTTTATACCAACCTGGCTCTTCCTGTGGCTCAAACTCCACAGTTAAATGCAAAACATAGATAGAAATAATTCCTCTTCAGGAAGAATTTAAAAAAATAGCTACAAGGCAAGTAAAAATGGTTAATTGGTTCTTTCTTTGACAAATTCAAATTGAATGCCCTTACGGTATTTGCAATATGCTGGTCTCCTTCCTTGGTTGATGCATTCCAAAAATGTTTCAAATAGTTTGTAAGCGAAAATTATGGGTTCCACATATATACACCAGCCTTTCCACAGCTATGGACTAACAGGATAATTTAAATGCTATTACTATTAGAACCACAGCACAGAAATCCTACGATCAGGTCCTCCTATGAAAATCTGAAATCTACTTGTTAAAGCCAGGGCACAACACCTCTCACTCAAATTTGGCCCAGCCACTCCTCCATCATTTTGGGAGCCCTTTCAAGTGCAGGGTCCAGGGCCCTTTTCCCCAGGCATCTGAGTGGCTCTGGAGAAAGGGCAGTGTGGGAACATTGGTTAACCAAGTCAGGGAGAGTAGGGGGAGCTCCCCACTGCTTTTTGCAGAGGAAAAGGAGCTGTACTCTTTCCCACTTCACACCTGACTTTCCTGTATTTTAACCCCTTGTGTTCCCATAAAGGCACTGAGCACTTTCTTGGGAGGTGGAATAATAAGCTTTACTATTGCTTCAAAGCAAAGATGTTTCTACAATGTAAGATTGTCAGCTATTGTGAAGAAAGTTCTCTAGTGTTAGATATAGTCCTGCTTATCAGAACTTTTCAGAGTAGTGATCTAGGCTAACATATATTTTACTGGTCCTTTTATTTCATGACCTCTCTCTACTTAAATAATTGGACAATAAAATTCAAATTTATTTGAGACAACCTGAGTTAGGTCTTTTTAACTGGGAACAATCATTGATAGGTGTCTTGGAGAAAAATTAACCTTTTAAATGGGAGAAAGCAGGGAGAGAAGTAAGTGCTTGTAATCAAGGCTTTCAGCATTATGGAAATTGCAATCACTCCTCTCTGACCAGGACCACAGATAGGTTAGTGCTGGCCAGACGGTGCCAGGAGAAAACAAAATGCCTTGAAAGTTTTGACGTTTGGTTGCAGCTACTTTATTGGACATCTCAGCAGAATGACCAAGGATTAAATGGTGGTCCTGGATGATCCACTCAGCCCTTTAGGTTTGGGTTGCAGTGTAGGAGAAACTTGCACAACTGCTGTCTATGTTGTATCTGTATTAGTGCGGAAGAAAGGATGCCATTCTCGAGAGCTCAGGCTGCATTTTTCAAAAGAACTAATTTCACACACAAAATTCAAGACATCTGCTTCCCCATCCTCCCCAAAAATGGGATTAGTGCACAGGCATTTCTTTGTGTCACTGTCAGAAACAGGTTTCAGAGTAGCAGCCGTGTTAGTCTGTATTCGCAAAAAGAAAAGGAGTACTCGTGGCACCTTAGAGACTAACCAATTTATTTGAGCATAAACTTTCCTGAGCTACAGCTCACTTCATCGGATGCATCTGATGAAGTGAGCTGCAGCTCAGGAAAGCTTATGCTCAAATAAATTGGTTAGTCTCTAAGATGCCACTAGTACTCCTTTTCTTTTTGTCAGAAACACATGCACGTGTGGGATGACAACAAATAACTAAGTATAAAGAATGCTCAATGTTTTTATCAGACTTTGTGTACACTGTTACTACTTAGTCCTGCCATGAGTGCAGGGGTCTGGACTAGATGACCTCTCAAGGTCCCTTCCAGTCCTACGATTCTATGATTCCATCACCAGCTCTGTTCTTCCAGTGGTAGCAGGGGTGGGAATGTGAGTATAGACAAGAAGCCAATGACAATCCAAACACCATCTCATGTTGAACTGCTCTGAGCACAGTCAGGTGACATGGTGCTTAAAATGTCATTGCTCACTGGAAGCCCTATTGACAATAGTGCTCCCGCTAGAGCTGGGCAAAATTTTTCTGGTAGCATAGTTTAGTTTCTGAAGAATGAAGTTTCAGAATGACCGAAACTATTCATAAATTTGGGTTGAATTTGGCAAATAATTTCAGCTGAATAAAAAATGGAAGGAAAAAAATTTTAAAAGTTGAAATGATTCGTTTCAACATTTTTGAAACTGAATGATTTTACTTTTTATTTTAAAATGATGATTTGTTTTGAAATTGAGCAAATTTTTTTTAAAAAGGTAAAAATACCTAAAAATCTAATGTGACAAAAAAAATGGCCTGCGGGCACAGAGTGAGCTGTTCCATATCGGGGCCAAAGGTCAGATTAGTCTGGGGCCAGCTCAAAACTGCAAAGTCAGATTCCGCTATCAACCTTAGAGGTGAGAATCAGGGTTGGGCCTGGCCAAAGTCTTTCACTGGGGTCAGCAAAGGTTTTAAGTTGGACACGGAAAACCAGGATCAAGGTTGGGAGCAAAAAATAGGTTGAGAGCTGGGAGTCTGGGATCAAAGAGAGTTTCAGTAAGGTGTGGTGAGTGGGGTGTAAGTCAAAAGCACACCGAAGGCCGTGTTGTTCAGACAACTTCCAGAAATGGCTCCCTGGTTTATATGGGGAGTGCCAGCTAATCAGGGAATCACAGAGGGTTGTTGTTGCTCATGTCCCTCAGGCAGAACTTCCTGCAGGGCTTAGCCTCTCAGTTCCTCTTTTTGGCAATCCTGCCTGGGCCCCTGTTGGCAATGAGGAAACAGCACCTGTCTCGTACCCTGCAGACCACGATTCTTGGCCTGTGGGTTCTAGCTATTATTACTGGGAAGTGTGGAGAGTGGAGCACATGGAAATATAGTAACTCACGGTGCTCTCCGATTCTGGCCCTAAAAGAACAGTTTCCTGGGTTACTGGACCGGATGACAGGGGTGACTCATTGATTATTTTCTACCAGGTCCAGTGAAAGTTTGGACCAAAGGGGAATTTGTAGGATCTGGGCTGCCTTTGCAGCTATAAAATTATTGGCAGCAATGTGGTTGATCATGGCTAACTGCAGGGGCATTGACCTTGATCGCCCTAAGACACGTAATTGCAGTGATCTTTGTAAATGTGGAGAGACTGTGGAGTTTGGATTGGGCTCTTTTCAAAGGCAGAGAAACAAGCTCAGGGGTTGGTACACTGGTAATGCCCAGGCAGTACCCCTTACTGGGCTTGGGTTTGTCCATTTCTCCATTTTGGTCTGGAAAGACAGGAAATTTCTCAACATTCTCCAGTAGAAACAGAGGTTAAGTTGCCAACGACATTCCTTTTCCTCCCAGGACAAACATTTGTGACCTAGATCCACCCGCATTCGTTCAGGGTTTGCTTCCATGGGCTTGGGTGCAGTATGTGGGCATGGTGGCATCAGGCCGACTTTCTCTTCTCCTTTTGCTTGCACAGCCAGGTGTTAATATGAAGGTCAAGATAAATGAAGGCTTTGAGTCGAGTAGCGTTCTCTAAACTAGGTAGCTCGTCTTTTACCTCTGCAAGGATGCCCCACAGGAACTGGTGAAGTTGTGCTGCCTCTTTCCACTTAACATCAGCCACCAGTTTTCAGAAGTGAGCAGCGCATGAAGTGGTCATCCCTTTCCCCAGCCTCAGCTTCTGGATGGCAGCCTCTGCTGAGCAGTCATGGTGTGGGTCATTAAAGATAATGGAGAATCCCCAGAGGAAGGCATCCCATTTGGATTATACTGGGCAGTTTTGGTCTAACAGAGGAGAGGTCCAATTTAACGCTTTTTGCGTGAGCAGGCTAATCACCAGCCCTACCTTTTCTTGGTCTGTGGGTACGTTCAGGACATAGCAGGAAAAGCACTGGTTTAGAGAACCCTGATATTTCCAGCGGTCCCTGTTGAATCGCTCTGGTAGCAGTGCTCCCCTGCTCAGGAGGGAGTGAGCTTTCAGGGCAGCTGCCTTTCCTTGCGACTCTGCAGGTTGCTCTTGGAGGGCCTGTACTTCTGACATGAGTTGTGTGGCATGGGTCTATGACTGAGCCAGCTGCTCATGCAGGGCCAGCCCTTCAGCTGTGGCCTGTGCTAACTGGGCCTGCAGCGTGAGGGTCTCCATTTGCAATCACGCAGCTCATTCCTGAGGGTTTGGGACCCTGTGGAAAATGAGAGATGGACCTGCCCCATCCCTCTTCTGTTGAGGGATTGGCAGAAGGGAGAATTTTGGAGGGGGTCTGAGTAATCTGTCAGGCCCGGGTCATGGGTGGCCTGGGGTATGGCGTGAGCTGCTCTGTATCGAGGCTGAAGGTCAGAGATCAATCCAGAGCCAGGCCAGGTCAAAACTGCAAAGTTAGATTCCATTCTCAAATTAAGAGCATGAGGCGGGGGTCAGGCTGGGCCAGGGTCTTTAACTGGGGTCAGCAATGGTCTTAAACCGGAGCCAGGAAACCAGGATCAGGGTTGAGAGGCAGGAGTCTGGGATCAAGGTGAGTTGCAGCAAGAAGCAGTGAGGTAAGGTCTAAGGCAGAAGCACACCAGAGGTGTGTTACTTGGATAACTCCCATAAATGGCTTCCTGGCTTATATAGGGAGTGCCAGGGAGTCATGGAGGGCTGTTGCTCGTGGTCCTTAGGACAGGATTTCCTGCAGGGCTTAGCCTCTCATTTCCATTTGGTGGCAACCCTGCTTGGACCCAAAGCAGTGCTTGTCTTGCATCCTGCACTCCCTGATTCTAGACCCGTGGGTTCTTACATAAATGATATTTTTTGGTTCAGCCACCAAACCGAAAAATCAGTTAGAGCTCTGCAAATAGCTCCCACTGTTCTTTTGGGCTTTGGAGCTACGCAGATGTTAACTGTAGTGGAAATTTTATAGAAAATAAAGACTAGTGTAGTCACAGCCTACGTGGATATGCAATAGGCAATTCAATAGAGTAAACTGCTAGTATATATTTTAAAAAATTTCACAGCTTAGTTAAAGACAGCTCTTCTATATTTCTGAAAGCACAAAGCTGAATATACCTAGACATTGTTGTTCCCTTGCATCCATCAAACTAGCTCTGTTTTAAAATGATGTCCCACTTTCAACAGAAGGCAAGCATGTCCTCTAACATGTATCCTTTTAATTCATTTGTACCACAATCTGCTAAAGCTCATTAGCGTATAGTACTGTGATTTAGTTCATGAAAAAAGACATGCTTGAATAAATAATCTCTTTTAATTATAATTAGTACTTACCGGGTCCCAGGTAAATTAGATGATTTGGCTTCTTCATTATTTTAGAACTTCTTAGTGAAGTAACTAAATGTCCAGGAACATAAAAAAAATGTACAAATGGATGTTCAGTTGACTGCATGTAGTAAGATTTTCTGGCATGAAAAGCAAATTATTTATGAGTTAATTTAATCAGAGAAGAAAAATATTGAGTAGGTGACTGAGCAAAAATGATGACCCTGTATTATATTTTTGCCATGCAACTGAACAAACACATTCAATGACAGACCTTGGCAAGAGCTGCAAAGATGTTCTCGAGAATGGCATGAATAAATATTAGGTGCTGCATACAATTCACTTCATCCCAGGTCTTGAGCAAAACCAGGTGAGCTTTGGCTGGAAAATGTGGAAGAAACAATGTAAGCATGTTGGGGTAATGTAAACATCTACAGTCCTCTCCCCAGCTGCTTTGCTGTAACATTTTCATTTGCATCAGCAACAACTCTGTCATTTTTTATCTGCTATGCTTTCATTGCACTTCAAGGAATCAATTAAAATCACAGCTGCTTTGGAGTTCATGGCAGGCACTTCAACAATATAGCGTAAATAAAGGACTTTTATACCGGCTGAACAGAATTTACCAATCAGATTTCATCCCTACAACTGCAACCAGTTTACAAGCATATAAAGAAAAGTAAGTTGCTTGCGAGGTCCATTCAGAAACAGTGAGGATGCTTCCTCATGATTTAAAATTGAGTTTATCCCAAAAGGCCTCATTCGTCTTCTCCAGTGGGAGGAAAGGGATGTGCCAGTTAGAAGAGTTGTGGTAAACAGCTGGTTTTAGGGTAATACTCTGACAGTGTCTCCATTAAAAGAATATGTGAGAAAACATGGAGGAAAAGCTCATTTTGCTGCTCATTGTTACTCCAGGGCTGGCATGGTGATACTGTTTGACTAGGGCCTACAGAACTGCAGCTAGTCTGCTAAATGGAAAAGATAGACAAGAACACTTCACACCAGTACTGTGCCCAATACACTGTCTCCTCATTGAGTATGAAATTCAGTTCAAGGTCAGAGTTCTCATCTTCAAGCCCCATGGGAGTTTGGCACCTAAACACCTTCGAGGATCTTGGCCTAACTGTTGAAAGAACACTTTCTCCTTCCACCCTGCCCCAGGAACCAACAGGGATGATGCAGCTGCTGGTGGTTTTAAGACAAAGCTGGAGAAAAGGTGTTTTCTGTGAAGGGTCCAAGCTCTTCTGCAACAGATAATGATGAACGTACATCTTTCCTACTTTAGAACAACATTCAAGACACATCTGTTTGCACAAGATATACTTGTGTTGGGGACAAATAAGGGCTGTAGCTGAGAAGAACCTAGTATAGCTAGGGGGAGAAAGATAGCTTTATGCCACTTTTGTGACTCTCCATCCTGTGCACATCCTAGTTATCCTAGCATAACTCAGCAGCTTCAGGGCGGCTCCAGTTGTCCTTGATTGTCCACCACCCAAAAAGGATGTTTCAGAAGCTGGTGATTGGTGGGTGTAGGAGTGCCTTGGCTATACCCCCTTTTCCCATCTAAACCCCTGTGCTGGAGTTTAAAAGAGGGTACATAGAGCTGCTTTCTCTGTAGTGAGGGAATACGTGCTTTTTGCCACTAGAGTGGCACAGAGCAAGTGGGATAAGGCTGAGGATCTTGCTGAGTGAGTGTAGCCTTCTTCTCCAGCTTCACTGCCTGTTTCCCCATTAGAAATGAAATCCCATTGAGGGAGGAATAGCATATGTAGTTCTTACAGGATGTCACTGCAGCTTTTCTGTTTAGTTCCTAGATATCAAGGTGACTAGCAGATTAAAAAACAGAGAGACACTGTACTTGGGGCAAATCAGTGCTTTTGGATGTGTGCATTTTGGGGTTTCCTTCTGAGTTTGTAAGGGTGAATTCTTTCTTATTACAAGCCAAATCTGTAATGTATATGGTTTCTGTTCCTTAGCCATTGTCTGTGATAATCAATATTAAACAAGCTGGATGGCATTTCTCAGGCTCAAGATTCATAGATTCATAGATTCATAGATATTTAGGTCAGAAGGGACCATTATGATCATCTAGTCTGACCTCCTGCACAACGCAGGCCACAGAATTTCACCCACCACTCCTACAAAAAACCTCACACCTATATCTGTGCTATTGAAGTCCTCAAATTGTAGTTTAAAGACCTCAAGGAGCAGAGAATCCTCCAGCAAGTGACCCGTGCCCCATGCTACAGAGGAAGGCGAAAAACCTCCAGGGCCTCTTCCAATCTGCCCTGGAGGAAAATTCCTTCCCGACCCCAAATATGGCGATCAGCTAAACCCTGAGCATATGGGCAAGATTCATCAGCCAGATACTACAGAAAATTCTTTCCCAGGTAACTTGGATCTTACCCCATCTAAAACCCATCACAGGCCATTGGGCCTATTTACCATGAATATTTAATTACCAAAACCATGTTATCCCATCATACCATCTCCTCCATAAACTTATCGAGTTTAATCTTAAAGCAAGATAGATCTTTTGCCCCCACTACTTCCCTCGGAAGGCTATTCCAAAACTTCACTCCTCTGATGGTTAGAAACCTTCGTCTAATTTCTAATCTAAATTTCCTAGTGGCCAGTTTATATCCATTTGTTCTTGTGTCCACATTGGTACTGAGTTTAAATAATTCCTCTCCCTCTCTGGTATTTATCCCTCTGATATATTTATAGAGAGCAATCATATCTCCCCTCAGCCTTCTTTTAGTTAGGCTAAACAAGCCAAGCTCCCTGAGTCTCCTTTCATAAGACAAGTTTTCCATTCCTCGGATCATCCTAGTAGCCCTTCTCTGTACCTGTTCCAGTTTGAATTCATCCTTCTTAAACATGGGAGACCAGAACTGCACACAGTACTCCAGGTGAGGTCTCACCAGTGCCTTATATAACGGTACTAAAACCTCCTTATCCCTACTGGAAATACCTCTCCTGATGCATCCCAAGATGACATTAGCTTTTTTCACAGCCATATCACATTGGCAGCTCATAGTCATCCTATGATCAACCAATACTCCAAGGTCCTTTTCCTCCTCCGTTACTTCTAGTTGATGCGTCCCTAGCTTATAACTAAAATTCTTGTTATTAATCCCTAAATGCATGACCTTACACTTCTCACTATTAAATTTCATCCTATTCCTATTACTCCAGTTTACAAGGTCATCCAGATCCTCCTGTAGGGTATCCCTGTCCTTCTCTAAATTAGCAATACCTCCCAGCTTTGTATCATCTGCAAACTTTATTAGCACACTCCCACTTTTTGTGCCCAGGTCAGTAATAAAAAGATTAAATAAGATTGGTCCCAAAACCGATCCCTGAGGAACTCCACTGGTAACCTCCCTCCAACTTGACAGTTCACCTTTCAGTAGGACCCGTTGTAGTCTCCCCTTTAACCAATTCCCTATCCACCTTTCAATATTCCTATTGATGCCCATCTTATCCAATTTAACTAATAATTCCCCATGTGGCACCGTATCAAACGCCTTACTAAAATCTAAGTAAATTAGATCCACTGCGTTTCCTTTATCTAAAAAATCTGTTACTTTCTCAAAGAAGGAGATCAGGTTGGTTTGGCACGATCTACCTTTTGTAAAACCATGTTGTATTTTGTCCCATTTACCATTGACTTCAATGTCCTTAACTACCTTCTCCTTCAAAATTTTTTCCAAGACCTTGCATACTACAGATGTCAAACTAACAGGCCTATAATTACTTGGATCACTTTTTTTCCCTTTCTTAAAAATAGGAACTATGTTAGCAATCCTCCAATCATCAATCAAGATGTTCTTGTCTCCTGCCTCGTTTCCCCTCATCACTCCGTAGCATACTGCATCAGAAAGCCGAGCAACGTTAGGACGGAGCTTACACTTACAATGTGAGTTGGGCAAAGACCTTTTGGGATGGGGTAGTCTTCCATCAAGGGCAGTAGCACCTAGTGGTCAGCATACCCCCTCCATTTAGCATGGACCTTTGAGTGTTTGAGAGGCCCAATAGGAAGATATAGAGAGACCTAAGAGAGGCAGAGATCATGAAGAAGCAGCCCTGGGAATGAATACTGCTTGGAGAAGGAATCCTGTTACTGTACCTTCAAGAGCCTTGTAGTGGGGGTGGAGCAAGGTTCTCTCACTCAACCAGTTAGGAAGTAGTTGGGAGAAGGGGACTAGCACAAAGGCTGCCTACTTCCTCACACTAGGGCAGCCACTAACAGGAGAAGGCTGGCCTGCTGAATGCAAGAGATTGGAAGGCTAATTGGGAAAGGGTATCCAGCTGAAGGGAGCTTGCAGCTGATTAACCTAAGGCTTCAGACACAAACTTCAGCTCAAGAAAGAGGGAACTTGTACTTGAAGAATAAGACTGACTGACCTAAAGCAAGAGATCTGAAAAAACTGCTAGCACAACAATCCAGTTGCTGCGGGGAAGAGCTGAGTCTGGCTTTTAGGAAGTGCCTCTGTAGCTGGCCCCAGGAGAAGCCATGAGGAACCATAAAGTTCAGGTGGGTGCACCAGAGTCTGCAGATCTTGTGAAAAAGCAGATGATGAATCTGAGTCTATGAATGAAGTAAAGATAGGAGCAGCCCAGGGAAAATGGTGGAGGGATTGAAAGAGTGGTCCTTAGCTGCCTAAACAAGCTCCATGGACGGGAACCCAAAGGAGAGGGTTGGGCTGGGTTCCCCTATTGTCTTCCCCCAGACCAGCAGGAGAAACACAGGTGTCAAGAACAAAAGAAGCCAAGGACAGCAAGTGCCAGAAAGAGACAGGGAGATGGGTTTGAAGGCCATTAGATTTTGTTTCCTATTTTCTGGACTCTTTTGTTAACCCCTAGAAGGGGAATGGACTAAGCAGTGACCTGGTCAGAGGGCTAGGCCATGTCCAGCAGCAGACCATTGTGTCACCAGAACAACTGAAGGAGGCGTTAAACTGAGAGAACCCCAGCAACACTGCACCTGAACTCGAGGAGGCACTAGGAGGTGACAGGTGCAATTACAACCTGGTTCTATCATTCCTACTCTCACTGGGTTGTACCTTTTGTCAGCACCCACAATAAAAGAAGATGTTCAGAACAGCTCAGCTCCCAATTAGGCACCAAAATAAGTGGACACATTTCCAAGAGTGCCCTCAGCACATTGAGATCTGAGCCTCATTTTTTTAAAAAAAAACTGGTCGTAAGTCTCACAGTGGAAGCTGTCAGGTGCTACATTCTTTTGAAAGCCTGGCCCTTGTTTGGGTGTTTAAATGGGAACTGAGCTCTCCTTAGACTCCAGCTGCAGTTATGAGGCTGAACATGTGAAAATCCAGCTCTGAACTCTTTGAACATCTGGCCCGTAATATTTGATAACATAACTGATTTTTGTTTGTTAGATTAACGCTAGTTGCCCCTCAAACTTGTCATTATTGGTCAGCTGCTTGCTTGCTTGTCATCACTGTTGAAATGGGCCCTTAGGAGGGACTTAAATGCTGGTAGGGTATCGTGTTTTGGACCAGCTCAGGAAGGATGATCCCAGCATAAAATAAATGTGATCAATATTTGTCATAGGTTCATGTCAGACATGTGGGGAAAGGGAGCTGGATCTTGCCTTGAATGATGCTTTCTCCAAGATGGTGAGTTATTTTACCCCCACCATCCTTCTACACTTATACAGCAGTAACTTGGTTAATCAGCTCTATAAATGTCTTGCTTTTCTATTAAAATGTTGAATATAAATATTTTAAAAGTATGACACCATTATTCTCCCTTTATCCTTATGTGCATGTGTCTTACAGTTCTCTGTGCATATTTTCTCCACTTGACCTAGATCAATATCACCTAGAAGGAGTCTGAGCTAATCTGTGATGGCACGTCAAACAGAACCCAGCAGTAGTGTGAGCAATCTGCTGTATGCTTGGACTATAGAAATTATACATGCAGGCGGATGGTTCTCCTGAACTTACAGAAGCACTGATGTTCCTTGTCTAAACTCTCCCCTCACTGAAACCGCACCATTCATTGATGGTCACGTCACAGCTCAGCTAGGCTGGATATTATGCTGGAGGAAGGTAGGATTGCCAGGTGTCCAGTTTTCGACCAGAATGCCCGGTCAAAAAGGGACCCTGGCGCCTCCAGTCAGCACAGCTGATTGGACTATTAAAAGTTCAGTTGGTTGCAGCAGCCAGCTCTGTGTGGCTTCCGGAAGTGGCTGGCATGTCCCTCTGGCTCCTAGGTGCAAGGGCGGCTAGCAAGACTCCGCGCAATGCCCCCACCCCAAGGGTCGACTCTGCTGCTCCCATTGGCCGGGAACCACAACCGATGGGAGCTGCAGGGACGGTGTATGTGGACAGGATCAGCACACAGAGCCCCCTGGCTGCCCCTGCACCTAGGAGCCAGAGGGATGTGCCAGCTGCTTCCGGGAGCCACCTGAGGTAAGTGTTGTCTGGAGTCTGCACCCCAAACCCCCTCCCATGCTCCAACCCCCTGTCCCAACCTTGAGCCCCTTCTCGCACCCAAACTCCCTCCCAGAGCCTGCACCCCCTCCCACACCTCAATCCCCGGCCCCAGCTCTGAGCCCCCTTCTGCACCCCAAACACCTCATCTGGAGCCCATACCCCCTCCCATGCCCCAATCTCCTGTCCAGCCTAGAGCCCCCTCTCACATGCTGAACCCCTTGGTCCCACACCGCAGCCCAGAGCTCCCTCCTGCACCCCAGCCCTCTCTGCCAGCCCAGTGAAAGTGAGCGAGAGTGGGAGAGAGGGAGGAGGGATGGAGTGAGTGGGGAAGGGGTGGGGCCACAGGGCAGGGGTGGGGCAGGAGTGTTCAGTTTTCTGCAATCAGAAAGTTGGCAACCCTGGGGGGGTCCTTGTTTTGCATCTTTTCACTCCATGCCCTTTTTTATGTGTTTAAGGATGATTTGGAATGGCAAATAGCTATTTCTTTCTAACATGGCTACGGGGCTGGGTACGGCCAACAATTACAGTATCACAAAGAAAGAGCGTGGAAGGTCAGTATCTCTCCTGGAAACCATAAATCCTCCCACCTTGTTATAAACACATACAGTCTCTCTCTCTATCTTGCTCCTGCCCCTCCCCAACCTCTCTTGCACAAAATTTAACAGGTTATTCACCCTCATTTTTTTAACTTTTATTATTTTAATTGAAGACATGCATAATGTGCCCTATTTATTGTACAGAAGTTGTGGTTCACGTTGTAAAGAGTGTTGTGTTCATATTTTGATTGCATTTATGCTTCCCCTGGCTTGTATTTTAAAAAGTTCAGATACAAAATTTTAATATTCTTAAGAAAAAAAGGAAGGGGAGGGGAAAGAACAAAATGCCAGTGGTTTCTCATGTTACTAGGAATGGGCTCTTGTTTCTGGGCTAACAGTGTAACTATTTCTGAACTCTTTATTGATGGCACCCAGAGATAATTAATTTTCATGCAGCTTTCCATGCATATTCCTCAGTGACTGTTTTGTCTGGTATCATTGTTACCCAGAGGGTTGTGTGAGGTTTAGATACCATAGAAAGTGAAGTATACAAAAGTGTGGGTGTTTCTCCAGAACCTTGTTAGGAACTGGCATTAGAGAACAAGCTTGTAATAACTCCTAGGTGATATTGAATTAGGTCAAATATTTATATTCATTGTTTTAATATAGCAAGACATTGATAGAGCTGAGCTACAGTGGATCAACCATCTCCTGCTATCACAGAACATGGACTTTTTGGGTAACTTTCATCTGTGCTGCAGTTTTCATTGCAGGATCTCAAGATGTTTTGGTCAGGCATTTTTTATCTATATGAATTATGCTTCAGATCCTAGCGTGGCACCATATTCAGGGGAGTACTCTGTCCTTGATGTGCATTCAAAATGTACATTTTATATTAATGCAAGTTATGTGGACAAATCATGGGAAGGATAGATCACTCAGGGTGAAATTCCCATCCCTTGATGCTCCCGCATAGAACCTGAATAAGTGGACCTTGTGCAGGGGAAGGGGCAGGGTTAATGTGGTGCCCCCAATAAAGTTATGGGGCAGCTCCACAGCCTTTCTTCAATACAGCTGCTAAACCTACACTTTCCCTGCAGCAATCTACTGGCTCTCAGAGCCGTTATTTAGCCTATAGTGTCTACTTGGTTTTGTTTCTTATATATCATCACTGACAGCAATTAAACAAAGTTAGTAGGGAAGACACATGTTGTCTCTCCTAGGGATTTACTAGAGCTGGCTGAAGGAAAAATGTTTAATTTATTCTTCAAATGGTGGGGAAAATCTTCACAAACAATTAGGGATTATTATGAAACCAGCTTTAGCTATTACATATGATGTACATGATATGAATTCTTAGTATGGAATAACCATGTTTTGGAGAGTTAGACATAGATTGTGGAAATAAGTTCTTGGTTTAGTTTCAATAGAGTTTAAAATTACATCTAATATATAATGTATCTTGTTTCCTTGTATTATTACTCTACATACTAAAATGTAAGCCTAACTTTAAAAAAAAAAAAAGCCCACATTAGAGACAAATTCTTAGCTCTCCAAACTTTTTTTTTTTTACTTCAGTAGAGGTAAAGAAATAAATTAAAGAACTGAGGTAAATGGGACCCTTTGTACAATACAAGGACAATTTTTGGCCCTTCCTATGCTTCTGCCTTTTAACCTGCAGATTTTATGATGAACTTTTTGGAGCAAATTATTGCACTGAATTAAATTTGGAGTTGTTAAACCAATGATACCCTGCAATTAATCTTGGCATTTACAATTTACAAAACTCCAAACACATTTCTTTTGTACACACTACTGAGGAATGTTACATAAAATTAAGCACCAAGTAATGATTTAATTTGTGGTTAATTAATAATACACAGATGATCACACTGCTAGAAAGTCTATCTCTTGGGACAGTAAGAGAGATACAGGCAAATGAGAATTTGAAACTGACAGGCTATGAGCTATACATTTAAGAGGGAAAAGTCAGATGTACACCATCAGTATTTCTGCGTACTTTACCACACAAGCCTCATGGAAGGATTTTATCAGGAGAAGCCATCCTGCATGACCTTTTGTGTTTCTTAGATTACTTGAAAGTTTTTTTTGACTCCTTGCCCAGAACAGGGATTTTACAAAAACTGAAAGGGGCCCTAGCTTAAGTTCCCACAATGGCCTAGGCTCCCACACCATAATATGAACTACTGCATTTCACAAGCTACTGTAAAATTTCTTGGCAATTGGTGATAAACAGATATGCCTTATGAGGAAACCTTTCTTCCTTTTTCTTTTTTCTCTGTTCCTTTTTTTTTTTTTTTAAACGAAAAATAAAATTCCAGACTTAATCCAGAATGAAATCAAACACTGTCACCATGTAGAAATAAAAAGGGCTAGTAATATAATTTGGATATGATGCATAAGAGCTAGATTGTGCCTTTAGGCTCGGCCAAGATGGAATGAATGGGTGGCACACAACTGTTCCACCTCAAAACAGCAACAGGAAGGAATTCTGAGTCATAAGCGCTGCATTCTCCCTGTTCCTTACCACCCACTTCCTCACAGGGGAGAATATTTGGAAAGTTGGACTGCTTTCTACACCAGATGCAGGTTGTCCGATACTACTACACATCACTCTAGTATCAAACTCTAAGGATACTACACTGCAGGTGAGAGTCCCAGTTCAAGGAGACATACTCACTCCATCTCTCATTGAGATGCACACTAAAAACAGTAGTGCAGCTCTGGTCGCATGGGCAGTAGCTGGTAGCAGGAGAACCTAGCTGTCCTGAGTACAAACCCATCTAAACCATGTGGGTACATTTGCAGTATTGGCTCAGGCTACCCACCCATGGCTACACTATGATGTTAATCCACTAGCTCAATGAATTTAATACACTGACTCAATGAAAGCTAGTGTGGATATGTCTTTTAGTTGGGAATCACACCCCTGCTCCAAGTATAGACATATCCTATGATAGACCCAGATCCAGGATCCAAATAGGCTGAGCAAGAGGGTGAGGGGAAGCATACTCCCCCTTATTCCTTTGCTTGACTGAGTAAGGTTTTGTCTACACTAGAGACCTTATAGTGGCACAGCTGCACCTCTGTAAGGTCTCCCATGTAGCCGCCCTGTGCTCTCCCATGGGCATAATTAAATCCCCCGAACGAGCATCTCCTGCTGACCTAGTGCAGTCCATGCTATTTGTCTCTTTTTTCCCTGTTCATTTTGTGTGTCTTCTATTTCTCTATACTACATTCCCCCCCTCCTCTCCCCAGTTTCTTTCTTGCTCCCTTCTATTTGGGTTTCTCCTTTCTCCCCTAGTAGCTGCACTCCCGGTTCCCCTGAATACTATGATGTTTGGCAGGGGAGCTAAGCTGAGTACCAGAGTGTAGAGGCAGCCATTATCATATGAGATGCTCTGGAGATGGCTACATTAGGGACTGCCAGAGGAACAGGCCGGGGTGAAGTGGGGATTAGATTTCAAATAAATATCTGGATGATTCAACCAAGAAAAATATTACCCTTTGAAAAAATAAAAAGTGCCAAGTGCTGAAAGGCTAACGAAGTTGCTAACTTTACTTGTATGTAACTTTTTGGATACGGTATTTTTTTTTTAAAGTGAGGTACCTTTTCAAGCAGTCTAGCCCCATTTTCTGCTAAAGCACATGCAGCACTAATAGCACTAAACCCTGAAGTCCTTATTCTATATTTCTTTTTCAATTCTATGATGCCCCAAATATTCAGATTATGAGGGATTTTGTGGGTTAATACTTTTATATCCCTGTAAATTAATGTTGTTTTTAGCAATATTAGCTATTGCCCATTTGTTTAAGATCATAATGGTTTTTTTCTAATTTGGTTTTGCCAACTAGTACTTTTTTTTTTTTTTTTTGAGGTGTGAAAAAAGCCATTTGGCTCATGAAGGCTCATTCGCTTTATTAATAAACAAGTACCATCCACAATCTCATTGTACTTGGTGCATTAAGACAGTCTCTTATTTTGTGGTAATACAGAACTGATTTTTCAGTATGTAAAAGGCTTTGTACTGTCACTGTTTTCCTTTGAATTTCTAGTTCGTGGGGTTGAGTAGATGTAAGAAAGCAGAAGCTGGCTCTTAACACTCAACAGTGTAATTAGAAGAATTGACTTGACAAAGTATAAGGATTGGCTAAAGCCTGCACGGTTGCTCATCTTAGAATGTGCCACTGCTGAGTCACCCTTAGGGTTGGACCAACAGTGTATGGTGCCTTTATAGGAGATGCAGGTCACAGTGCCTGGTCTGAGTAGCTGAGCTAACACAGCGGAGGTGTGCAGAGCAGGAATTATCCTCACTCATTCCATGGAATGGATGCAAAGTCACTCTGGAATGGCTGAATGCAGCTTGTTTACTCAGTCTCTCCTCACCCCCATGTTGGGGGTGGGACTGAGGAGCCACACAGTAGGAGATCATTTGTCCCTGTTCTCTCCTTTCCATGTGAGCATACTGTGTAGGAAGTGTCACAAACAGGATGTACAACCTGTTGATGGTTCTACCAAATCATCCTCCCCCTTGCCCACACACCTTTCACAGTGAAACCTTGCCATTCTGATGCATGTGGGCCTTAGTGCAGAATTCTATAATTTCATTCTATCTTGCCCAGATTTATCTTGTACTGTTCTAAGTACTTATTCAGCAGTTCTACTGAATGTTTTTAAATCATGTTAACAACATTATCTATTATGTACTACACCATATTTTTCAAAGTCTTATGGTCCCATTTCAGTTCTATTCCTTGTGTGTTGGTATTAATTATTTTTGTCAGTACTATCTGTGTTTGTCAATAATACATTAGATGTTCCATATGTCAGTTCTTCAGCCAGTCAAAGCACCCTTTCTTACTAGTTCTTAATCTTTTTTTCACTCATCAGCCACTTTTTTTTTTTTTTTTTTGCCGACAGCCAAAATTCAAAACTAGAGATGTGCTGAGAGGTGGTGTTTAGATCCAAATTTGGGGTTCAAGGTTGAATCAGGGATAAGGTTGGTTTTGGAACTGATAGTGTAAGTAGAATTTTGATAGCATGAAGAGCTTGTGCTGGTATTCTGCATAGGGTGAATTATTAAATGCACTGTCACTACTTGCTTTTTTTCTATAACCCTCTCAAAACTTGAGTCTGTTCTGCCCTAAATATAATCTGACAGTATGTATCTTATTACTATACTTAGCAAACTGTAAATAACTTATCCAAAAATCCGTCTTGCTAGTATGTTTCTATGAAACCTCTGACTTCAACCTGGAAGACTTATTTATGGTAGGGTTTCCACTATCAGAACTTTCTAATGGCTATGTGATTTTTAATAACATGAAATTTAGACATCTGCTTTTTTTTAAAGTATTAAAAACAAAAAATGGCACATGTGCTTTTAATTTCCTTATGTCATGCTGTGTGATAAGCTACAACAAGATAATATGTTGCAAGTAATAAGTCAGTGTTTCCAAAGCAATAGATGCATTGTGCATCCAAATATACAAGGCTATTTCTAATTATCTGCATACCATTTAAAGTCCAGGATAATTCAGTGTCCACATCTGTACTTCACCTCTACTTATTTCCATTACCTTGCATATTATAGATGTCAAATTGATGGGCCTGCAGTTCCCTAGAGTGGCCATTATAAATATCAGTACTACAGTGAAATGCTTCCAGTCTTCTGGAACCTCATTTGAACTAAGCAAGTTCTCTATAATGATCATTAATGATGTATTGCTTGCATATAAATGTTGGATATTAATCTTTTGTATATTTACACTATTCTGTCAGAGGTTTGTTCATCCCTCTAATACACAGCTAATCAATGAATGAAACAGTATTGTGCTTATGAGAACTCTGCATGTATACTTAGTGAAGTACTATTTTTATTTGTAGCTCTTTTGGTGGTGAGCCTTTTCAGAATTCTAACTCTCTTCTGTTGCATGAACTGTAATGTCCTTTAAAACCAAACATTGAAAATGCACCGAATAAATTAAGACGTACTCATAACATAAAAATATTTGCCGATTTTTATATACATTTGCTGATCATGTGAATTCCCCTTTGCACTTGTTTTTCACGAACATTTGAGTGATTGAATCACAAAAACCCAAATGTTCATGGAGTGTTAATTGCAAAGTTATAGAATCTGATGATGATTCATGTTTCAAATTAAAATGCAAAAGTGCTTCTCTAGTCATCCATTGAAGGAACAGAAAAAAACTTAATGTGACTTTTCTGACCAATTATGACTAAGCAGTGCAGCTTAACTAACAAGCCCTGAATTCTTGCAGTGACTATTCATGATTTACAGAATTTTAAAAAAGTATATGTGGAGGGGAGAGAGAATGTATAACAAGTACATTTGAAGAAATGAACTGCTTATCGACACTCCAAGAGTGGAGAAAAAAGAGGCTAAATTAGTTGAGACAATCCTAAAATTAGGGGCAGGAGTTTTGTTCTGCTCCTGGTGGGATAGGTGAGAGGTGATTTTTGTCCTGTGTGGATTTTTTTAAGTGTGTATTTGTACTGGAATGAGGCAAGTATAAAGCTTTGTCTGATTTCAGAGTAACAGCCGTGTTAGTCTGTATTCGTAAAAAGAAAAGGAGTACTTGTGGCACCTTAGAGACTAACCAGTTTATTTGAGCATGAGCTTTCGTGAGCTACAGCTCACTTCATCGGATGAGGTTATGATGAGTGTCCATTTCAGTCTTTTCAGGTGTTTCCAGCTCTTATGATTTTATCACCAGTCTCATGATATTTAGGGGTTTTCTTCAAGCTCCAGATCCTGAAAGCTTGTGAATCAATGAGTATGTAAAATTTTATTTTGAAATAAAGTCAATTTCTAGCCCTAATGGGCTGCTTTTCCAAACTTTTCTCCATGACCAAGTGTCCCTTGAGGGCTCAAATCAGATAAACATTTTTAAAGTATTGTATTTTAAGTCAATCTTGTGTGTGTGGCATGACTTTTTTTCGTGTGGTCTAACTCATGATGGTAGAATGCTTGGATTTGGCAGTAGTGATGCCAATTTAGTTTTCTCCATATTCCAAAACTGATGATGCTACTTTGCCTTGGACTGAAGGGAAGTAGGCTCCTCCTACCATGAAAAAGGTGTCCTGTTAGAAACTTGTAACTGATATCAAAGAAGCAAGGAATAGTGTGTGTACTGCAAGTGAAATTTTTCAATCACACCTAAGGCACAGATCCTCAGAATGTACAGTATATAGGCTTTTAACTTCCATTGAAAACAATGGAAAATAAGTGCCGGAATGCCTTTGAGGGTCTGTGTGTCAGTTTCCATTGAAAGGGCCTTTTGTGTTCGTGTACATTGGTGTAGCTCCACTGACGTCAGTGAAGTTACTCATATTTATACCAGATGATGATCTGGCTCTCTTTCAGTGCATAGATGAGTGCCTTTCTGCAGCACAGTCAGCAGCCAAGCTGTTTGCTGCTGCTTGTTACAGAGGAGACATGCAGTGTGACTTCTCACTGAGACCTTATTCTTGTGCTTTCATGATTTGTTGTGCTGTTAATCTAAAATAAAGGTCATTCTGACTCAGCAGATATAGAATATGGAAAAATAACTGACACATTTCAGTTGGAGAGGCTCTTAGTTGGTTCCATCAGGAGTTTTTAATGATCTCAAAATCAAAAATGAAGACCACAAAAAGTGGAAACATGGATGAATTGGTACGGAGGAGTGCAAAAGAATAGCACAAGCATGTAGGGCCAAAATCATAAAGGCTAAGGCTCAAAAATGCCTGCATACCTAGCAAGGAACATAAAGAAAATAAGAGGTTCTTTAAATACATTAAGAGGAAGAGAAAGACAAAGAAAAGTGTAGGTCCTCTAATTAGCAGGGAAGGAGAACTAATAACTGATGAGATCAAGATAGCAGATGTTTAATGCCTATTTGCTTCAGTCTTCATTAAAAAGGTTAATGGTGACCAGACACTCAACACAATTAATATTAACAAGGGGAAAGAACGCAAGCCAAAATAAGGAAAGAACAGACTAAAGAATATTTAGATAAGTTAGATGTATTTATGCTGGCAGAGCCTGATGAGATTCATCATACTGTACTTGAGGAAGTAGGTGAAGCAACCTCAGAATAATCAGCAATTGTCTTCAAGAAGTCATGGAGGACAGGTGAGGTCTCAGGTGACTGGAGAAGAGTAAATATAGTACCTATCTTTAAAAGGAGGAACAAACAGGTCCCAGAGAATTATAGACCTGTCAGCCTAACTTTTATATATAGAAAGATACTGGAACAAATTATTAAACTATCAATTTGTAAGCACTTTGAGGATGATAATATAAGGAATAGTCAGAATGGATTTGTCAGGAACAAGTCATGCCAAACCAACCTAATTTCCTTCTTTGACAGGGGGATTACTGGCATAGTGGGTAGGGGAAAGCAGTAGACATAATGCATCTTGTATGTTTTAATAAGGCTTTTGACACAGTTGCATATGACATTCTCATAAGCAAACTATGGAAATGCGGTCTATATGAAATTACTATAAGAAGGGTGCACAACAGGTTGACAGACCATACTCAAAGAGATGGTTCGCTGTCAAACTGGGAGGGTATATCTAGCAGAGTCCCACAGAGGACAATGTGAGATCCAGTAAGAGTCAATATTTTCATTAATGACTTAGATAATGGAGTGGAGAGTGTGTTTATAAAATTTGTAGATGACACCAAGCTGGGAGGACAGGATTAGAATTCGAAAGGACCTTGACAAATTGGAGAATTGGTATGAATTCAACCAGATGAAATCTTATAAAGATAAGTACAAAGAACTTCAGTTAGGAAGGAAAAATCAAATGACCAACTACAAAGTGGGGCATAGCTGGCTAGGTGGTAGCACTGCTGAAAAAAATATGGGGATTATAGTGGATCATAAATTGAATGAGACAACATGATGCAGTTCAAAAAAGGCAATATCATTCTGAGGTGTATTAACAGGAGTGTTGTCTGTAAGATTGGAAAGTAATTATCCTGCTCCACTCTGCACTGGTGAGGCCTCAGGTGGATTACTGTGTCCAGTTCTGGGAACCACACTTTAGGAAAGATGGGGATAAATTGGAGGGAGTCTAGAAGAGAGCAACAAAAATGATAAAAGGTTCAGAAAACCTCACCTGTTAGGAAAGGTTAAAAAAATCCTGGGCATGTTTAGGTTTGAGAAAAGACTGAGGGGGCACCTGATACCAGGCTTCAAATATGGTAAGTGCTGTTATAAAGAGGACTGCGATCAATTGTTCTCCATGTTCACTAAAGGAAAGACAAGAAGTAATGGGCTTACTATGGTTTTACTTTGGGGTGTCTACGGCATGAATAGCTAAGATTCTGCACCATTCAGATCTGATGAGTGAAGTATATGAAAGCAGACATAGGACATGCAGAGCATTTGAAAAACATGGCTGAAAGGTGCTGTCTGGCAGGACTAAATGGACACTGAATAATGCCTAGCTACACTGGCATATTTAATGACTTGTCACTTGTATTTTATAACCCTTTTGTGGCCTTGAAAATTTGCTTAGTTTGTACCTTGTAATAAAAGCTCCTGGCAGGATTTTTTTTATTATTACAAGCGTAGCCCACACCCCCACTTCTCCCACACCAAAAAGTGATAAATTAACATTCTGAAGCTCAAATTATTTTTATGTCAAAAGGCATGATTTTGTTGTATATTGCTGAAAAACATAAATTGGAGCCCCTGGAATATTTTGTGTCAGAACAAATTATCTTTGAGAGAGTCATTTCTTTTAAGGAAGTCATTTTGCCAATCACTAATTTATTTCAGTCAGAGTTTCATAATATTTTTTCATATGACTTTGTGTGATCATTTTAAAAACCTTAGTATGAAACCTTCTAATGTGTGGAGGAAGAGTTGACACAGAGTTGTCTTGAGACTTTTAGGGAGGAGCTGAAGAACCTAAGAACTCTCTCTAGATCTTGAACACAGGGCTATCTTGCCTGAACTCTGCAAGAGATACTACATTTGAGAGCTATTAGCTGCAGTTTTGCTTTTGTCATCAATATCCCCCTTCCAAGGTGTACATGCCTGTCAATAAAATTAGTGGAAATTCAGTATCCTATGTGTACATCTATGTGCTTTTCTTCCAACATGGAAGTAACTCACTGCAAGATTCCCAGCTGCCCAGAAGCTGAGACAGTGAATTTTAGAGCTTGTCTACAGGGAGTAATTTATCCATATGGCTATACTTAAGTCTCTCTAGAAACAATACTCAGTCCAGAATAAGAGTGACCATATAGGAAGTTATGCCAGTATGATTATACTGCTGTGTGCATGCTAGTAAGCTTCCACATATAGATAAGCCCTGAGTCACACTCTTAACTTTATTAAATTGCAGTTTCTGAGTATGAATAACAGTATATGGAATCTCAGAAATTACAGGTGGAAATGATCAGTTAGGTTATCTCGTCAATCCACTGGGGGCCAGTGCATGATTGTATCCACCATACATTGTTAGTGCTTTGTCCCTTCCAACTTTAATGTTACAAGGGATGGACTTTCGGCATTTCCACTGAGATACTATTCCACAGCTCATACTTCTTAGTGTGAAAAAGGTACCCCTTATACTGTGCCTGCATTTTCCTTTAATTTGATGGCATTTTTAACTGTCTGGGGAATTAACAAAAATAGAGTGAATATTGTGAACGAGGAACTAAAACAAACTTTCTCCTATTTTTAAAAATATATCCTCTTAATGATCAGGTTAACTAATTTTATTCATCAGTTGTTTTTGTTGTCAAAGCAGAGCAAGTAGTTTTCAGAAAACAAGTTGAACTTCCCCTGTAAACAAAAGAGGGAAAATACCCCGGATTCATTGTCATGGATTTCTACTAATTTCACGTCTGCTTTAAATAAAGGAGTTTTTGTCATCGTTTACAAATAAAGACCTTGAAATGAAATGGAGAAGGGGGAGTTAACATTAAAAACATACTGGCTTCCTCCCAAACAGGGAGTGCTGACAAGTATAATCATATTACTGAAGTCACATCAGCAATGCGATATATTAAATAAAAACATTGTCTGCAGCAAGACTAGTTTGTATTTTGTTCATGAAAACGCTGTTACATCAATCTGCCCAGAAAATGGGATACATCAGAAAACAATGTTAAGAAGGCTTTTAAAACACATCATTGAGATTACAACACCTTTAAAAATAAACAGCACTGAATACCAACGCAGGTAAAATGTCATTGTGAAACCAAGATCTGAAATTCAACAGCATGCTTTATCGCTTTCCAGTGTGTGATAAAATCTGTTCACCAGATGTACTATCTGTCTCCTGTGTAGCATACTTGAGCATCCTGTAGGCCCGAGGCCCATTTATTTCATGTAATTGCCTTCCCTGTGCACACCTCAGGGCACCCTAATTCTCCATTTTATTTCAGGCACTGTTCAGGGTACCATCTGGTAGAGTTAAGCTCATCTCATTTTACTGCGCTACTGCAGTGGCTATATTCAGCCCTATAGCATTTTTTCAGTGGAGAGAGATCTTACTGCCAGCTATTTATTGTTGCCTGAAACAAGGTAATCTTTAACTATACACGTTCAGAGTTCACAGGTGTATCAGTATTCCCTGAAAAACAGGTCACCAGTTTCCACTTCACGTTCTGAAATAAATAGTGAATTGCTAATATCCAGGTACAGTGCCATGCCGGCAGAGCATTTTCTTCTGTTAACTTGTGGAGCAGTAGTTCTAAATTCTACTCCTGGTATTTCAGCTACTCATGTCTCTTTAGTATCTCATTTTTATTATTTCTATTAAAATGAGCACAAAATATTGTATCACCTTGAAAAAAGGTACCTTACTGAAATAGCTTAATATTCAAAGAAAGCAATATATTTCTCAACTGTACCTCATTACAAGGTTCATTACTATTTTAGGCCCAAATTTACTCCATCCCTCATAGACATGGTGTTATCTTATTGTTTATCGTTGTAAATCATTGATTTGATACAAAAAGGGTTGAACTTGAAAGTGAGATCGTGGAAAACTTCATCCATTTCCAGCATCTTCCTTCTCCTCTGCTTTTTTTTTTTTTTTTTTTTTTTTTTTATGATCTCTCTTTCTCCTTTTGGGTTTTGGTCATGTATTTTAGTGGCCTGACTCTTCTTCCCCCCCCACCCCCCCAATATAACTTCCCTTTTTGTGCCTGCAGTTTTGAGCCCACAGTTATTGCCATTTAGATGTCTGTCTACCCGATTGTGCTTACAGATTTGGTGTTCAGTGTAATTGTTCCCAATTTTCATGTGCTAAATGAAAGTCCTGCATCCCTAACTCTGACCCCAAAAGGTGAGGGTGAGTCATCTTCAAACCTTTACGGATTTGAAACTTACATCCAGTAGAATTCAAAGAGCCAAATTCTGTCTTGATGTAAATCCCATTGACTTCAGCATAGCTGCAAGGCGCATAAGGCAGTACAGAATTTGCCCCACGACAGCAGCTTTCTCTTGTAGGAGAGAGATGTCCCCTCTCCAAAAGTTGCTATGAAACGGTGTATGCATCATATAAAACATCCCCAGTTTCAACTTTGGACAAATCCTATTGAAGCCTTGAGTAAAGACCACAGAACTTGGCTCAACGTTTCTTAAGTGTGTAACCGGCTTCTCTAGAACAAAAATTAGCTACTACCCTTCAGGGTCCAATCCCACATTCCTTGTGTACACTAAAACTTCCACTGAGGTGAGTGGGATTGTTGACTATGCAAATATGCAGGACCAGGCCTCTGGCCTTGAGAGAAATAGATCCTATTTTTCCTGTCACAGCAGCATGCATGTTAAAAAATGAGCTACTCTTCTCCCACTAGCCTCTTTTTAACAAAACATCTAAATCACACTTTCTTTGCATCCTCTTCACCTGAACTTTCTCTCCAGGCAAGGTCAGGGCAAGATTATGGCAATCTGATGTAGGCACACTGTAACATGGCCCTTTGTGGCTCTGCCTCCACTTCAAGTGGCAGTGACCGTAACATAAGGCCAACGCTGCACTCTCACCCAGGAGCAACAGCAGGAGGGTCCTCCTTCGAGGCAGAGATGGCGGTTTGGGAACCTCAAGTACTTAGCCCAGCAACTGGGATATATCTGCTTGGGTAGGTCGGCTAGGCCCACTGCACTTCTTGATACATATGGAGTGGCTTTGGCAGGATGCCCAGAACAATGGGTCTTGGAGCTAATACCCCATTAAGATAATAGAATCATAGAATATTAGGGTTGGAAGGGACCTCAGGAGGTCATCTAGTCCAACCCCCTGCTCAAAGCAGGACCAATCCCCAACTAAATCATCCCAGGCAGGGCTTTGTCAAGCCTGACCTTAAAAACTTCTAAGGAAGGAGATTCCACCACCTCCCTACGTAATGCATTCCAGTGTTTCACCACCCTCCCTGTGAAAAAGTTTTTCCTAATATCCAACCTAAACCTCCCCCACTGCAACTTGAGACCATTACTCCTCGTTCTGTCATCTGTTACCACTGAGAACAGTCTAGATCCATCCTCTTTGGAACCCCCTTTCAGGTAGTTGAAAGCAGCTATCAAATCCCCCCTCATTCTTCTCTTCCGCAGACTGAACAATCCCAGTTCCCTCAGCCTCTCCTCATAAGTCATGTGTTCCAGTCCCCTAATCATTTTTGTTGCCCTCCGCTGGATGTTTTCCAATTTTTCCACATCCTTCTTGTAGTGTGGGGCCCAAAACTGGACACCATACTCCGGATGAGGCCTCACCAATGTTGAATAGAGGGGAACGATCACGTCCCTCGATCTGCTGGCAATGCCCCTACGTGCACAGCCCAAAATGCCATTGGCCTTCTTGGCAACAAGGGCACACTGTTGACTCATATCCAGCTTCTCGTCCACTGTAACCCCCAGGTCCTTTTCTGCAGAACTGCTGCCTAGCCATTCGGTCCCTAGTCTGTAGCGGGGCATGGGATTCTTCAGTCCTAAGTGCAGGACTCTGCACTTGTCCTTGTTAAACCTCATCAGATTTCTTTTGGCCCAATCCTCTAATTTGTCTAGGGCCCTCTGTATCCTATCCCTACCCTCCAGCGTATCTACCTCTCCTCCCAGTTTAGTGTCATCTGCAAACTTGCTGAGGGTGCAATCCACACCATCCTCCAGATCATTAATGAAGATATTGAACAAAACCGGCCTGAGGACCGACCCTTGGGGCACTCCACCTGATACCGGCTGCCAGCTAGACATGGAGCCATTGATCACTACCCGTTGAGCCCGACAAGCTAGCCAGCTTTCTAAGCACCTTATAGTCCATTCATCCAGTCCATACTTCTTTAACTTGCTGGCAAGAATCCTGTGGGAGACTGTGTCAAAAGCTTTGCTAAAGTCAAGGAACAACACGTCCACTGCTTTCCCCTCATCCACAGAGTTATCTTGTCATAGAAGGCAATTAGTCAGGCATGACTTGCCCTTGGTGAATCCAGGCTGACTGTTCCTGATCACTTTCCTCTCCTCTAAGTGCTTCAGAATTGATTCCTTGAGGACCTGCTCCATGATTTTTCCAGGGACTGAAGTGAGGCTGAGTGGCCTGTAGTTTCCAGGATGCTCCTCCTTCCCTTTTTTAAAGATGGCCACTACATTAGCCTTTTTCCAGTCGTCCGGGACCTCCCCCAATCACCATGAGTTTTCAAAGATAACGGCCAATGGCTCTGCAATCACATCCGCCAACTCCTTTAGCGTTCTCGGATGCAGTGCTTCCGGCCCCATGGACTTGTGCTCGTCCAGCATTTCTAAATAGTCCCGAACCACTTCTTTCTTCACATAGGGCTAGTAGCCTCCTCCCCATGCTGTGCTGCCCAGTGCGGTAGTCTGGGAGCTGACCTTGTTCATGAAGACAGAGGCAAAAAAAGCATTGAGTACATTAGCTTTTTCCACAACCTCTGTCACTAGGTTGCCTCCCTCATTCAGTAAGGGGCCCACACTTTCCTTGACTTTCTTCTTGTTGCTAACATACCTGAAGAAACCCTTCTTGTTACTCTTAACATCTCTTGCTAGCTGCAACTCCAGGTGTGATTTGGCCTTCCTGATTTCACTCCTGCATGCCCGAGCAATATTTTTATACTCTTCCCTGGTCATTTGTCCAATCTTCTACTTCTTGTAAGCTTCTTTTTTGTGATTAAGATCAGCAAGGATTTCACTGTTAAGCCAAGCTGGTCGCCTGCCATATTTACTATTCTTTCTACACATTGGGATGGTCTGTCCCTGTAACGTCAATAAGGATTCTTTAAAATACAGCCAACTCTCCTGGACTCCTTTCCTCCTCATGTTATTCTCCCAGGGGATCCTGCCCATCAGTTCCCTGAGGGAGTCAAAGTCTGCTTTTCTGAAGTCCAGGGTCTGTATTCTGCTGTTCTCCTTTCTTCCCTGTGTCAGGATCCTGAACTCTACCATCTCATGGTCACTGCCTCCCAGGTTCCCATCCACTTTTGCTTCCCCTACTAATTCTTCCTGGCTTGTGAGCAGCAGGTCAAGAAGAGCTCTGCCCCTAGTTGGTTCCTCCATCACTTGCACCAGGAAATTGTCCCCTACACTTTCCAAAAACTTCCTGGATTGTCTGTGCACCGCTGTATTGCTCTCCCAGCAGATATCAGGGTGATTGAAGTCTCCCATAAGAACCAGGGCCTGCGATCTAGTAACTTCCGTTAGTTGCCGGAAGAAAGCCTTGTCCACCTCATCCCCCTAGTCCGGTGGTCTATAGCAGACATCACCCTTGTTGCTCACGCTTCTAAACTTAATCCAGAGACACTTAGGTTTTTCTGCAGTTTCATACCGGAGCTCTAAGCAGTCATACTGCTCTCTTACATACAATGCAACTCCCCCACCTTTTCTGCCCTGCCTGTCCTTCCTGAACAGTTTATATCCATCCATGACAGTACTCCAGTCATGTGAGTTATCCCACTAATCTCTGTTATTCCAATCACATCATAATTCCTTGACTGTGCCAGGACTTCCAGTTCTCCCTGTTTGTTTCCCAGGCTTCTTGCATTTGTGTATGGGCACTTGAGATAACTTGCTGTTTTTCCTGCTCTCTTAGTATGAGGCAGGAGCCCTCCCCTTTCACGGTCTCCTGCCTGTGCTTCCTCCCGGTATCCCACGTCCTGACTTACCTCAGGGCTTTGGTCTCCTTCCCCCGGTGAACCTAGTTTAAAGCCCTCCTCACTAGGTTAGCCAGCCTGCTTGCGAAGATGCTCTTCCCTCTCTTTATTAGGTGGAGCTCGTCTCTGCCTAGCACTCCTCCTTCGTGGAACACCATCCCATGGTCTAAGAATCCAAAGCCTTCTCTCCAACACCACCTGCGTAGCCATTCATTGACTTCCATGATTTGACGGTCTCTACCCAGGCCTTTTCCTTCCACGGGGAGGACATTATCAGATGATTATAAGATAAGTTCAAACCTTTCATATTGTTCCAGGCTGATACTCCTGCTTTGATCACACTCAGTTTGTGTTTTCAAACTTTTCTTTGCAACCATGAGGACTAGAAACTTACTTTAAAAAGAAATCTGATGTAATCACATGACTCCAGGAGCTGTGGTCTGAGGTACTGTCCAGCAGTGTCTGTGTCTTAACTTAGCCCTGGTCAAGGTGATGGGTGAGGGGCTACTTTTCTGGTCTGTGGAAGTACTGCTTCTCAAACAGGGAAGGGATTGTAAGTGATAGCTCACCTGCCACTTTGGTGCTCGAATTGGTTTTCTCTCTGCATTATCTGCAGCATTTGACAAGAAGAAGTTTCCAGAATCATTCAGAGCACAATCTGTTATGGCTGAGGTAACCAGCACAAATCAATCCTAGACCAAATCATTTCTAAAAATGCATCTTTTCCCCTTCTCCTCCCTTGTTACATTAATGATCGGTAATAGTCAGAGGATGGCATTTCACAGCTGCGTCTGAGAATACTGTCTTCTAGGTAAACTATAGTATCGTAATTCCACTTTTTAAAAAGAGAGTTTGTTGTGTGAATTCTGTATGTTTTGTACTCACGGGCAATGACAAATGTAGGTAGATGCACCTGGATGTAGCTGTCTGCTTTGATATAAAACAGGGTTGAAGGAAAAGGATAATGCCCACTGTTATCCATTGTTGTAAGGAGAGTTTATTTTTACTATTTTTAAACTCAGCTGAAATCAGAAGTGCTGGATTATTATCAAACTGACAAATTCTTAATAACCATAAAAATGCCTTTGGCTGATGTCTTGTAAATCCTTGAAAGTGTCCAGTGACCAAATAGATTCATATTTATTTTCCTGGCAATTTACCCCTTTGAGATTTGCTTGAGAGTTAGTCTATACAAATGTTAATGTTGATTTCAATCTGAAGAGTAATTCTCCTCCCCCCATGCATTCTGTCAAACATTGCTTCCTAATAATTACACTTGCTTCCTTGTGCTAAGAGCAAAGTGGATGAACAAAGCAACCACAGGCCTTTGAGGACTGGGAGCTTGGAAATTTTTTAGCATATAATTCAATGCTGAGGCTTTTTGGATACCAAATATACTAAGAAAATATTCCTTAGATAAAGGAAAAAAGATCCACCATGGCCTCAATCTGCAGTTGATAGTGCATGGTGCCCTGCTGTATCCATGCTATCATGTCTGGGACTGCAGCCTTAACCAGTGGTGAGCTGGAGCCGGTTCGCACCAGTTCGCGCGAACCAGTGGTTAAATTTTGAAGCCGGTTTAGAACCGGTTGTTAAAGGGGTGGGCAAACTCCGGCCCGCAGGCCACATGCGGCCCGTGGGACTGTCCTGTCCATCCCGCCTGAGCTCTCAGCTGGGGAGGCCCCCCTATGAATTTTTACTCACCCAGCAGCATTCCGAGCCTTCGGCAGCACTTCGGCGGCAGGTCCTTCAGTGCCACCGAAGACCCGGAGCGACTGAAGGACGTGCCGCCGAAGGCTTGGAGCGGCTGAAGGAACAGGTTCTTCAGCTTCTGGCAGCTCATCACTGGCCTTAACTATAATTAAGGCTGTCTGTTTTCCTCCCCATGAGACAGACTAAGGCCTTAGCTATTTCATTGATCAAAAAGGCAAGTGATAATTTAGTTTAAAGGGGGGAAAAAAAAGGAAAAGTCAGGCACACAATTCTTAAGTTTATTTTCCATTAGTCAAGTGCTAATTAATTGCCATTAATTTGTAGAAAAACACACTCAAAAAATCCAGCTATGTAAACAAATTCTCTGGAAGAGTCTTGCATAGTCTTGTGTGGACACCAGGGTAAAAAACACCTTTTTAAAAGGTCCACAAAAATCACGGCTGTGACAGCCATAAAGTCTTAGTTATGACCATATGAGTTACAACTACCTAGGCAATAGTCGTACTGCGTGCAGTTGCAGTGATATAAAAGTGATACTGAAACAGTCTTCCCTGTTTCTGCCATTGTATAGTGAGGAAAATATTATGGTTTCCATTGTACAGCCTTTCAGAGGAATTTCCATTGCAGCATCTGAATCTAACCCATGTTTTCTCTAAATTTGAAGGGTGGCTTCTTAGCCTGATTTCTCTCTCAACCCTGGGAGACAATATGAGTGAAGTAATATTTTCAGACCAACTTCTGTTGTAGAAAGAAACAAGCTTTCAAGCTACACACCACTCTTCTTCAAGTCACCCTGAGCTCATTCTTGATCAGGTCCCATTGAATTTGACAAGAGCTTTGCGTGCATATGGCCGGCAGCATTCCCCACCTCCCGCCCCCCGCCCAGTGTTTGTATGGTAAGACCTGCTGGCATTTCCTGTTTATTTCAGGGTCTGGTCTGGATCTTGGAACACAAGGCCTCAGTCTGGAAATACTGTTCTTATTAAATGTAATATGTGTTCAAATTCCTGACAAACTATTTGGCTATTATATTTTATAGAATATTACTGTAATAAAACAATTGGTTCATTTTCCCCTTGAACTGAAACTTACAGAATTTCAGTCCATAAAATGGGGTAGGCCCTTTTCCCAGTTATACACAAAATCCATAATAATCAATCCCACATCTGAGATAGTGAAGATTAAAATCAACCATTGTGTAGTAGATGAGCAGTAACTATTTTTCATAAGGATTTTTACTGCACATTTGGGATTATGATTTTGTATTATGCACATACATTTTATGAATCCATAACACAGAAATGTGTACTATTGTTAATACACATTTGCTGCCTATCATATAAAGGCTCTAAAAGAGCTATTTTGGTGTCTGCTGTCAATGTGTATTCTGAATAATAAACAAAACTTGGCTAGACATATTCTGTATTCTGGAGAAATAATAATAAAAAAATCATACTCTTGCTAATATTCACTGACAGCATATACCCTAATGTCCCAAAAGGAGTCGTTCCAGTGCACATGAATGTTAAGAATACAGAAAAGTTGCCTACATCATAAAAGATTGTGGGCGGAGCTGCTGTTGGGTCAGCTGTATCAATGTTTCACTCAGAATGAAGGGGGAAAACTCAAAGTGAAATAGATGCACCCAAATCTCCGTTCTACATGCCAGTCACCTCTTAATTTCATAATGGGATAGCCCTTCTACGTGAAGAATTTGTCAGGATAATTTCCTGCAGTGCCAAGGCCAGTAAAGTAATACGTCTGGAAAGGGTCATTGCTGTGCATACTCAACTAGGGGCTCCAGAAAGCAGCGGCAGATTGAACAACCTAGTACCCACCACAAAGTCCTGAGGAGTACTTTCAAAAGTGTCCTAAATGAATAAGTTGTATGCCATGTAGTTGTAGCCATGTCAGTCCCAGGATAATAGAGAAACGAGGTGGGTGAGGTAATATCTTTTATTGGACCAACTTCTGATGGTGAGAGAGACAAGCTTTCAAGCCACACAGAGCTCTTCTTCAGGTCTGGGTGGCTTGAAAGCTTGTCTCTCTCACCAACAGAAGTTGGTCTAATAAAATATATTATCTCATTCACCTTTGTCTCTCTAAATGAATATGCTCACGTGTAACTAAAAAGGATACTTACAATACCCTACCTAGAATCTAACCTGTAGCCCCCACTGAATGATATTTAGTTTGAAAAAGCCATAAAACCCATAGGATCTCTTTTTTCTTCTTCTTTAATATTAAGTAAAAACAAAGTAAACCACTATATATCCTACCTCCAGGCTGATGTATGTCCACAAAAATTATGAATGCATCAGTTAAAAATGACTTGCAATTAAAGGGCATGCTCCTACTTCCATTGATTTTTTTTCATGGACTTCAGACCTATATGCTGAATGCTTCTTTTTATGTAGTCCATGAAGCTGCACCAGCTGGTTTCACTCTGCTGTGATGCCCCGGAATGCATCTTTCTCTGGTCTCACTGCTCTCAAGGTAGCACAGCTGGAGCCTGCCACATAACTATGCCATATAATTTAAAAAAAAAATGCTACTCATTCTAACTCAGTGTGCTGGCCTCATACCCGAAAAGTGTGTGTTTGGTATGTATGATATCACAGAACAATACCTTCTGGGGTTTCACTATGGAGTTGGCCAGTGCAACTTTGGGAGAAACAGAGAGAAATGGACAAATAGGTCAGTCTTATGGTTTGCACAATCAAGTATTTAGCTAGGTTAGTAAGGGCATTTTTCTGGAGTAAATGAAATGGCCTTGTTTAATTTCAGGTCAGTTTTATAGCTGACACTCTTATCCTAAATTACTTTATGTCATATCTGGTGTAGACATTAAAAGAAATCATGCCCACATAAGCTTCAGTACCAGAAGTCTTAATTTTGGATTACTTGTACTAATGGGTTGAAGACAGACTTTGAATATTATTATTTGACTATTATTCTGTAAGACTTGGAGCTGTATTATGGTACTTCTAGCTTAACAACCTCTCTGCTAGTAAAGCTAGAAAAAATTAACAGAAGAGAATAAATCAATACAAAATGCCTGAAAGGCAAGATCTCTAGAAAAACTAGTTTTGCTCAAACACACTTTTCTATTTTGAAAATTCATGCAAGTATCCATTAAAGAAGAATCCATTTCTCTTGGAATGTTACAAGCATGGCATCCAAGACTAAAGAGATGTAAACACTCAAAATTATAGGGTTTTTAATGAAAATTGCATAACTATAAAGCCTTTTTCCCCCCTACTGCAAAATACATTTGTATAGGTAATTTCAGAAAACATTTGGAGAATTGGAAGTGCTTTTCTATCCATATGGTTCTTTATGAAGGGGTAATTTTTATCTGTGCTCCACTTAATTGAATATTTATAAGTCTGCTTGGCCTCAAAGGTACCTGTTAAAAAAAATACAATTGCCCTAGAATGCCTATAGTAAGATTTATTCAGTTACCCTTTAAGTACTTTGCAAGTTATTTCCATTTTCTTCCTATACAGTAATTTTGCTCCCAGTAAAATCCTATATTTTTCTAATATGCTTTATTTTAATTGGTCAATTCACTCTTAGTTGTACAAATAAGCAGTTTTAAGTTTGAGACTGTAAATCAGTCATCCATTTAAAAACTCTATTTCCTCAAACTGCAAGTTTGATTCATTTAGAAGAGAAAAAACATTGGCATGGAACAGAATTATGCAATGTCATGGACACATTAACATTTGGATCAAAATTTTACATTGTGTCAGCCAGTAAACAGTATAAATGGTTCAGATTTGCAATAAATAATTGTCTATTAATACTCTGGCATGGTGTAGCAAATTAAAGTCTCACTCCAGTAAGCACAGATGTAGGTAAGAGCTAGGGCCTAAAGCAAAGCAACTGCCATACAGCATCGAATAGTAAGAGAGCATCATGAAGCATTGTTCTCATTGCTAGAAAAAAAGCAATGTCTACAAATTTAAACAGCAATATAGAAGCATAGGAGGAGGTACATGGTGGGTGAAAAATCCAAACATTTCAGATTAGGACCATTATGTTTTAGGTGCCCCGGCAGTGGGAAACATATGTTATAAGAGTAAGAAGGGCATTCTTATTCGTAAAATGGTATGCTGTTTCTAGATCTGAACCAATAATTTATTCCATGAAGTTAGCCTCCTTTCTGTTTACAAATTGTCTGAAACTATCTTGTGATTTGTTTTCAAATGTATTCACTAATTAAATCTTTTTGCCAAATTACTTCTGTGATTTTCTTCATCTGTAGATTGTTTGTTTGCAAGCAGATAATCCTGAGTATTTGATATCTGAAATTCACAATTTTAGATGCACGGGTTAGTTTTTTTTCTTGGACGCACAGGGGCATGTGGTATTTTTGCTACCTGATTCTGTGACTTGCATTCATTGACTCAAGGATCTGGTGAGACTACTTGTGTATAGGAGTCTAACATTCAATTTCTTAGCATATACTGTTTCCTTGACAATTCCTGCAGGTAAACTATGCTTGCTAGTTCAGGGTGGAATATGAACACAAACTGAGGTGTAAATAGGGACAAAGCAAATTCATCAGAAAATCCAAATGAATAGAAATGTTTCTGTTATTCACCCAGCTCTAGCTGATGCACTGTAGGACAGTTGAACCTTAGAATCCAGAGTGTGTTCTCTGTGTACTATGCTTATTGTTAGAATCGACTCAAAACTGCTGTATTTGCCTTTTCTAACTGAATCAGTCTGTATTACCATAACACAATCTAGTCTTTCTCTACTCTAATGAGAAGGCCTTAGCAAATAGGGTGCTGTCTGTTACATTAACCATAGAGCAGAATATCCCTTTTCTTTTCCATATACTGTTTAAATATGAAGATACAGTATGCTGGATGACACAGTTTTAATAAAGTGTCTGCTTGGATGGCCAGAGAATCTCTTATCTATCTAGGCATTTCTACTGTGTTCATCTCCTTAGTATCTGGGTGTTTGGATCAGTGGGCTTTTGTGAAAAATGTATTGTTCCCCCCAAATATATAGGGGTTGCACTTTGTAGGTAGGATAAGCATTTAGGGTCAAATTGACCATGGCCCTTATGCGCGTGCACAATAGGGAAGAAGGGGAAAGGAACTTCCCCCACCACTTTGTACTTTAAAGGCCGCAGCTCTCAGGGGAACTCAGAGCAGGGAGGCCAGGGATTGAATCAAGATGGCTAGTGAACCACCTCCAATGTCACCCCTTGAGGTCACATTCCAAGTCAGGATTGAGGCACATTGTATTGGTATGAGGGAAGTCTAAACTGTTGCTGTCCATGCTATAGTTGTCGTATGGACAAATAAAAGATAGTCAGCCCTAGAGACTTAATTTGTTACTTTTCATGAACATTACTTCTACCATTTCTATGAGTATGTACTTAATATATGAAAGAGTCCCTTAATGACAGCTCTCAAATTCTTGCATCTTAGAACACAAGAATTAACTGGATGATACGTGACAAAACTTCACCAATCCTCCAGAAGATTGCAAAGTATTATTTAGATGAACCTTTCATAAGGAAAATAATTTTTTTCTGTTTCTAATACATCTCATTGCAGCCCCAACATTACAAAGGCACACAGGCAGCATGCAAAAAATATGATCAGCATATAGGAATTTTCACAGTTAATTATAAAATTCAAATAAAAAGCAACAATGAGAAGTTGTAGGTGAATGTATTAGACTAATTAAAAATATAAATAAAGTGGGCCCTGACTGAGCTTTTGACAGACCACTAAAAACACAAAATTGAGTCAAGTACAACAGTAGATTCAATATAACGGAGTGGAATAAAATAGCGAGGTCTGAATTTACACTGTTTAAGTATCTCTTGCTCTTCTTAACTCAGTTTCCAGGGTTTGATGAATAGAGTGCAATGCTCAAAATTTCAAGTCCCATGTAATTTACTATACTAAGTGAAAGATCATCTGCAACTTCCTCTTGTTTTTTAAATCATTATCTATTTGACTAGCAGCATCACCACTTGATTACATCTTCATTGGTCATTTTTAACCATGAATGAGTCATTTTCAATTATCTGAAATTATTTCAATCTACAGATACATATTTTCTGTTTTGAAAAGAGCATTGATTTGAATTGGGGCAGATTTGGTGCTGGTGTGTCATCTTTGGTTTTCAAGTAACCGGTAGCTGCAGGACCATGGTCTGGTAAGCATTTTTTTTTCATAGTGATTATGGTGTATGGGTTGTTCCAATGGCTCACTTTGTGAATGTCTTTACTGTTGGCTTTGGTGACACTGGTGAACATACTGGGCCTGAATTCTCTTACTTTGACTTCAGTGGAGTTCCTCCTGATTATACTGGTGTAAGAGAGAATCAAGCCTGTTGTTTCTGTGGTTATCTTTTTGGGATAAAATTCTGCCCTCATTCAGGCATGCAAAACTCCAATTCACATCTTCAGAAGACTGGCTTAGAGGGCTGATTTGAACATACCTTTCCTGACTAGACACCTTTGCATCCTTTTTTGCCTAGACACCTTCGCATCCATAGCTCAGTTTAGAGTGTGAGGAATTGTCTCCTTGTTATGACTGGAGAACAGCCTGGTGTGCCATTGTGTTTTCAGCAAAGTTCACTTCCCCCATATGATTTGACAATAAGGAGACCACAAGTCCTAAAATTAAACAAGAAAGGTGAATTTTCTGCTGATTGTTGACCAGACCGGGAAACTTTCAAGAGGGTTTTTTTCAGTGTTTAGTCTGGGAAGCTCACCTCAGCTCAGCTTCAGCACTTGATTTTCAAGGAAGTCATCTTGCTTTTTATCCATTTCCTGTTTTGGTTGACTTAGACCCCACATACATCAGGCTTCATACCAAATTGAGGAACAGTCTTGAACAAAGTTTCAACCAATTTGGTTTCTAACACAATTTGGCCAGCCAGTGATAGGGCCAAACTATGTTTTAACCTCCCTCTCTCCTCCTCTCCCCACAACATGTTGTAGCCTAGGTACAGAGCCAGACACTGCATGCTTATGTGTCAGTGCTCAAAAGGGGTAAGGAGACAGAAACTGTTTCCCTCTTAGATACCTGCACAGGGGACAGTCAGAATCTTGATGCTGAGCATAAGGGATATGGGAGGGGGAGGTAATGTAAGTGCCATCAGGAGTGCTAGACATCCCAAAGGGGACATAGCAAGGGAAAGGACATGGTTAATGTCTAGAGGCCATCACTGCCAGGAGTGTGCACAATACCCTTTTAAAAGGTGTAGCAGTTGCTGCCTCACTCTGTCACCCCCAGCACTCTGAAAGCATTCTTCCGGCCTTTCTCCATAGTAGGAATCATACCTCTGGCATTTGCCACTGGTGCTGTGCACCTCAGCACATTTCCTTACTCCTCAGCATAGCTGTTCTTTAACAGCCACTTTCCAGTGTTTGGATTAGAACAGTTTTACTCTGTCCATATGGAGCAGGTGAATCGTGTTAGAAAATGTTTTAACTGGAGAAGTGTTTAACTGAACTGAGAAACCATATTTAAATTCAGTTATTGGTCTGGTGCGGATGGAGCCTCAGAAACAAGGTTAAATGAGTAGCACAGGTTCACCCGTGATCCGCCTAATGCCCAGCTCTTTTCTGCTGCCACTAGCTCACATGGGTATCTTTTCCGTAGCATCTAAGTTTGATCAGTCACAGGATTACTAAAATACTATAAAACAATAGAACAGGACAGAAAATTGCTTTCTTACATGACGGCAACAACATGCTCCTTCTTATACCCTCTGGAATGACAATGAGACATTTATCTTTGTGCAAAAAATACCAGTTCACTGTATGAATTGCCGAGTTATATATGGCTAAAACATTCCACTCAAAAAGTTATTCTTTGCTAAAATGAAAACTTCCCTTTTTTAAAGATCACAGGGAAAATCTTAAGCTTCTGAACACGATAATACCAATAGGTTAATATTTATATACTGCCTTAAAACTTTTCTCCCAGTCATTCTTCTTCCTGATAATATTTGCTTGAAACTTGTGCCAAACTCTCAAATGACCTTATTTTTCTTAAATATTTTTAAATCTACTCACAAGGGGAAATGCTCATAAAATTCAGCTTCAGCCACAATCTGGACTACGGCCTGCCAAGCTCCACAGAAATAAATCATCCAGTCATTTTGGCATCCTGTGGGCCAGAAAGACCATCTTCTGAGGTAGATTTAAAGCGACATTGTTCTGTAAGCTATGTCTTCTGTGAAAGAAATTGAGCAGTAGGTTGAAAGGCTGTATTTTTGACTCTTACTTACTTGAATTTCTGCATAAGATCATCCTAAATAAATCATGGGTGGGTGCGGGGGGGAGAGGAGACTGTTAATTACAAAATCATGGATCCCAGGACTGGTCATGAGATTCCCAGGCCAGCAGGAACTTGAGGGGCACTGCAGTGACCCCTCTAGCTAGCTGAGGAATGGCAATGCTAGACCCAAAGGAGTCCTGTTCATCTGACTCCTAAGAAAGGAAGGTTTCCTTGTGGGAGGGATCTAAAAATAAACCAGAGTGACCTGTTTTCTCCATCCAAAAAGGCAAGTCACAAGAGACCATAGTCTGGCCCAAGGTCTCTTGACAAACCAGTGAAAGAGTCTTCAGTGATTTCAGTGAATGGCACTGGGGTTGTGGCATAATGACAGACACAGGAAACTTGGCTTATTGTACTTGGACTGTGTGAAACTACTGAACAGTAACAAAATCAACTCAGAGGAAACTTGGTAGTGTCAGGTTTTGTTAGAACCCAAAACTTGGGGCAGATTCACAAAATATTCAAGACTCTAGTCATGCCTGAGAAGGTTTTTGGGTGGAAAGCAAGCAAAATATGATGGCCTTGAAACCAGGCAAAAGTCAGAAGTTTTGTCTGAGTTTTGCTTTTTGTGGTTTCACTACAACTCCAAGGAAAATACTCAGGCATGCAAACTTGCATGAACTGAAAAAGGAAAATATTTGAACTTCCTGGGAAGTGAAGCAGCAGAATCTGGCAATGCTCCAACTGCACCATCAGTGGATCAATAACTGTTTTATGCCACCTCTGGTGGGGATGTAGCTGCTGCAGCCAGAACCTGGGAGCCATTTTCAATTGTCACCTGTGAGATGTAATCACACTAAACAATTGCGGCTGTGCCTTCTAAAATCCTAATGGAAAAATTTCCCTTGAAGTTAAAAACAATATATGTTATGTGAAGACATGGTTACCTATTTCATTATCATTACTGATGAGCAGAGTTGGGCCTATGCTTCAAAACTTGGACCTGGATCTAGATCTGAAATCAAATTTCAAATACTCCAGAGTTTGTGCTGGTTCAGAGGCAGGGCTTTGGCTGGTCCGTTATATACACAGCAATCATTTAAAAAAATGTGGATCTTTCACCCCCCCCCCAACTTCTCTCAAAGCTGAAGTTTCAGCTCATCTTTATTTATACAAAGAATCCTGTTAAATATTTTCGAGATCAACTGAATCAAAATAATTTTTCACCAGGATTGGATGACTCTGCAGATTATGTGTCAGGTTACAGGCAGTGTGGTCTAACTCTACTGAGACATGACAGTAGGTATAGTTATCAGATAGTTCCTCCTTGAGTCTCTTTTAATTAAATCTCTGTTTTTGTAGTAGTGGCAAGATAAGACTGATTGCAGCACTGCTTGGTTGTTAGAGCATTTATGCACTTATTTCCCTCATACACCTTTGAGCTGCAAAGAGGTACTGAGAAATACATACCAGGCAGTTAGAGGTTAAGGATCATTTGCATAAATTAGCAAGTTTTGCAAATGAATTCATCTAGTGAAAAGTAAGACACGGGACACTGCATTTTAATAATTGACATTCCACATGAAATGCAATGTTCTTGAGGAGGAAATTGAGCTCCAGGTTGCTATTAGACCCAGCGGAGCTGCAAGAGCTGGAAAGAAATGCCATCTCACATTATGAGAGTTACTGCTCCTGCATAACAACTATCTTCCATGCTGATGGACTTATTAATAAAATTACTAGTAGGCATAGAGAGGGAATCGGGAGAAATCCAGGCATCAACAATACCGGACAGGAATCTAAAATGCAAGAGGTCTTTATGATGTGGTCTAAACATCCAGCCAGGAATTCATTATGCTCTGCTTCTAAAACAACCTTTCATTTTCCATTTTATTTGGCAGCAAAAATCCCTTTACTTTATAAACACTTATAAGATTACTTCAAAGTATGCACGGCTGAGTGGAAATTATAAATTATCTATTTTTGTGCCTTGTCACAGCATAGGTTAAATTACAAAATAAAGATAAGTGATCCACTTACCTGCCTCCTGCTGTCCTGATCAGTTTAAGAACACATTATGTTACAAATATTGGTCTTGGTACATAAGTAATGACTTTCATAAGGTGCTAGTCAGTCATTCAATGTCAGAGTACCTACATCATGTGCCATAAGTACAAATTATGCTCAGGAAGAGTTGGAAACAAATCTGCCCTTAATGTTTCCTGGCTTAATTTAAAATGATCTTAAAGTGAATTAAATCATTTTACTCAATGATATACTTTCCTAGGTTCAGGAAGAGTAACTATGTCATATCAATTAAATCTCAATGAACTGCAGCAGCCGATAAAATTTTCCCCATTGACTTGTAATATTCCTAGATATTGATGGGAGAGTTATTGTCATTAATCTGAGTATAAACCTGAAATCATGTAGGGTGAGTGCTCTGATAAACTTCCTGCATTGGAAAAATAAACTGATTAACTATACTAGCTGTACACTATCTTTACCATTGTGTTGTCCTTTCCCACTGTGTTAATTGTATACCGATACACTCTTACTTTTTGTATGTGTAATTGTAGTTACCCCATTTCTGCCGCTGTATTTTCTCCATATTTGCAAGTAATCTGCTAGCCAGTTAAGAACGATGGGATGAGATAATGTTACTAAGATTCTCTCCCTCCAGAGCTTGGAACACTTTGAAACTAGATTGTACAAAGTACTAGGAAATATATGGCAGTGAATAATGCTTTACTGGTAGCAGGTTGGACAAGTTCACCTAAAAGGTCTTTTGTGTCTCTAATTTCTATGATCCTATGACAGCAAAGAATTATTGATGGTTTATTTGTATTCTTGAATATGTTGTATTTCCTTCAGCAACAAACCCTCAACCTTATTAATGATATTTATTATAAAAACAATTAAGACTTTTAAACTTTGAAATACAGACATTGAGATTCCTAACTGAAATGAGTTTTGTGGTCTCAGCACACTGCTGAGTTGCTATGGGTCACTTTATCCTCAAAAATGCCACAGACATTATTTAGGCAGATGACAGTCCATGCTGAAGAGTGAATCTGTTCAGAGTGACTTCAGTGGGGTCAGGATTTCAACCATAGAGTGAATTCTGTAGCTCTCAACCTAAGAAGTATTTTCTAAGTCTTTGGATATATCCTATTATGGAGAAGTTCCTTCAGGACTGTTTAGCAAGCCTGTGGATAAATAGAACTTCAATTTTTAACTCTTTATGAACACAAACAACCATCCCCCACAAATATTAATAGGAATGTTCATACAATTGTTTTCCAAGAAAATAAAAAACAAAGGGGCTCGTAGATTTTTTCACTGTATGATAATTTAATATGTTTCCCTAACAAAGTAACCCTGTATCTTAGATCAGTTTAGCCCTACAACATGTCATGTGCAAAAGAAACAGTCAGCTGGCCTAACAGATGCCCACAGCTCCATGGAATGAAACTTTATTCTTAAGAGTGTGGTAGCAGTATAAAGAGCCTTTTCACCAGTGTATTGCTGATGGATCTGAGCTGCTTTTCATGTATGGATGCTACAGACTCCTTATATTTCTACATTTTAATAACAGTGAACAGCATAAATTATCTCTAATTCTTGATTCTGCAAGGAAGCAGCCATCTGGTCTAATACCACTGTGACAGTGATATAGGACTGAACACTCTGTGCTTGGTCTGCTGCACAGAAAAGGACAATAGGACATATTTTAAAATGTCAGGATACATCAGAACCATATTCAGGAAAGTTTGCATTTATGAAAATTGATTGTATTGGAGATATATCATGATGCAGATCTAATCATGGCTGCTGGTGTGGTGAATTAAATTAAGAGCTGATTTGAATTTTTCTAATTAAAGATGTTGTTCCTTCTCCCATCATGCTTTCTCTTTCTGTAAAGGAAGCTTATTTAAACAATTTTCAGAAAAGCTTTGTGGGACAAAATTAAAGCATTAACAGAGAGTCCTGAGTTCAATGGTCAGGTACATGAAGTGAGTTTGATTGCCTCATTTCTGAATTCAGTGGGCCCTTGTTCGTATCCCAAAACTATCAGTGGTATTTGCATAATACTTATTATTTGAACTGGACAGGCTTAGTAACAAGCAGACCACAGGTACAGCAAGTTAGCATTGAGGTACATAGGCAGAGTGGTTTGGAGAGCCTGCATGGTGTACTGCATGCTCTTTCTGGCCCTAGCCAGATGCCTCAGTCTTGGATTTGCAAAAGTCTCTCATACACAGAGAAATGCAGCCTTTTTTGGAAGTAAATAGTCTTTAGTGGTAAGCAAATATGAGTAAAACCAAAGGTATGGCTTGCCATTGACAAATTAATTTCAGCTTTACTTAGTAGTTTGTTAAATATTTTTGAATAAAGAAGCAAATTTCTGAAAACTTGTTAAGCTGTCATTAAAATTAATGGTATAGTGTATAGCTTTAATTTCACTGGTGGCCTACCAAGTTTTCAGACACTTACATTTGATTTAAAAATAAACTTTAAATACTACTTTATACAGCAGTTAAACTGTGGAGGGCAAAGAGTTAAATACTGTAGCAGGATTTTTAAAGGGCTGCATAATTTTATGACCAGTAATAACATTTGTAGCTTTACTTGCTAGAATGGGGCAATCAAACTGCATAAATCAGGGTGATGATTACCATAGAGATATGAAGTAACCCTCCCCCCTTTCCACCATGGCGAACCCTGCATAATTGGCCAGCTGTTTTTCTTTCGGAGCATCAAACATAGGCCACTAGCAAGACAGAACTCCAGTCTTGATGGATAATTGGTCCAATCTGGTATGGTAAACTGTATGTTCCTTAGATGAGATATGGTTGGGTTTTTCAGCCTTCCAACTTGCTGTTCTGCCAATACGTATGCCAGGACTCTGAATGAAAGGAAGTGGTACTTCTGGGACTAGATATCATCATTCCTGACAATCAGAGTTTTCAAATGCTGTGACTTCACTTCAGGAAGCATAATTTCTAGAAGCATTATTTCCTGGACTTCATTCAGAGTGATGTCACATGCCAGTCTTTCTGGGTAAGTTGTGTAGTATCTGATCCATCTTTGGTGCTCCTCAGGATTCTGACATCACAGCCAATTCATCTTCCCAGTACCATAACACCCACCATTCCTGGAATGATGCTTTCATTGATTAATTCCACCAGAGAGAGAGAGACAAAAACCAAATCAGTGAGGGTAGAACAAGATATGGACAAACAAAGGTAGCTTCCAGCTAAGGTGATCTGAGCATAGTTCCTAATGGGTTGGCCCGAGGGAAAGTCCCTGCTAGAGCTTCTGCCTAAGGACAGCCAGAGCCCTTTGAATCACAGTTGTGGTCATGTATACAATGCAAACAGGGTGAGTACAGTCACCAGATGTGAGGTTATGATAATTAAGGGCTTGATCCTCCATTTTTTGTGCATACCAAAATCCTGAGCAAAGAACCTGGAACCTAACTGTATCTAGCAGAGTCTCACATCTTACATAAAGATAGTGTGTGTCTGTGTGCAAGGAATGCAAGGATCCAGCCCAGTGACTGTGCTTTATGTTCAGCCACTAGTTGGCCGCCACAAAAAAATCAAAACACTCATTCAACCCAGAGGTATCCGGAGGTTTTCCAGTGTCGAAGAGCACCTAATTCTTTTGACAATAGTTTGGCTTATCTCTACTTAAAATTTTATATCAGAGCTTGAAGGGAAGATATAAAGAGTGATGGGTGATAAATATAATAAAGCTTCTTCAGGTATTCGAGATGCCCCGTTAGCTCACTGATAGATCACTTGACGAGCTAGTGGAAAAGCCAGGGGTTTTTAAAAATTATTTCTCCCTCTTTCCTTCTGTTGCATATCTGATTCTTTCCTGTTCCACCATTTAACTTTGTGTTGTAGCTTGATAAATAAAAGTGTAGTTAGGAAGCCTCTGAATGTAATTTTTTAACCCTTCTATTCCATAGAAGTGGCTACAAAGTATAGCAAGAAAATCAGTTTGACTTAACTATTTTGTCCGCCACTTTTGGGGGACCAAAGGAGAATCTATTTAAATCTATTTAGCTTAATAGAAAAAATGAACTTGAGTCTCCTTCCTTTCCCTGACAAAGAGAGTAGTAGAAGTAGTAGTTTCCTAAAATTTCCACGTAATTACTGCAAATTCTATACTCTAGAAAATTGCTATCCTGGAAGCTGTAACTAGATGGAAATTAACAAACATACCTGGCCATATTCATATGTATCCCTTTTGCAACTCCATTAATGTTACACTTCTGTAGGTGAATGAGGTTATACAGGGGATAAATTCAACCCACTGTACTGAATTAAGGGTAAGAACTCTCCCTATGGGATGTATTATTAAAACAGGACATTAACAGCAATTTTGTTTTGTAGTTGAGGTGATTCACTCAGTGAAGTTTTGACCTTCTCTTCTCCTTTCTTTATATTTCAAACAAGTCTTTTCCTCCTGCTAGTGCTTCTTCAACCTAAGATATTTAAGTCATGGGTGGAGGGGAGGGAAGAAGTAGACACTGATTAATGACCCTGCAATCAGGGGTGTTGGAACAATTTGTATAGTGGGGTGCTGAGAGCCATTGAACCAAACTGTAAACCCGGCATATGATTGAAACCACTTGAAGCCATGAGGTGCAGCAGCACCCATAGTTCCAGCACCTATGCCTACAATAACTCCTTGGGCTGGGATCTTGTCACGACTCTGAAGTAAGGCAGGGTCATGCCTGGTCAGTACTTGTATGGGAGTCCTCTGAGGAAAACCCAAGATCATACAGTAAGTAGCTCTCTTCTCTGTGCGTCGGTTCTGAGCCAGTGCCCAAGATCAGTGCTATAGGGAAAGCAGTGTGCTGTTGAAAGTATTGATTTTTGGGGGATGAGATGTAAACCCAATGTCTTGACTATTTGAATAGAAGAATAGCAACTCAGATCATGGTCCAGAACCTTAATATATATGTTAGCAGGGCTCAGGAAAGTATAAAGAAGTAAAAGCTTAGGACAAATTCACTGCTGAGATTGTAATCCAGCAAGAAGCTTGCCTTGTCGTGTAATCCAGAAAGAGGCTTGCCTTGTCAATGTGAAAGATTTATCTGAGCATGTACACTATGGGCAACTGAGGAAGGCTGGAATGGTAAAAAAACTGACCTGGGTTAGAGGGGAAGTGAAGGGATCTATAAAAAATTATATATAAGAAAGGGGAAGTTCATAGTAATGAATATGAATCAGAAGATAGGAATTGTAGAAAATTAATAAGGGAAGCAAAACGACACAAGGAGAAATCTATGTCCAGCTGAGTTAAGGACAATAAGGAGTTTTAAAGTATATTAGGAACAAAAAGAATCCTAACAATGGTATTGGTCCATTAGTAGATAGAAATGGTAGACTTATCAGTAATACAGAAAAGGCAGAAGTGTTCAATTAATATTTGTTCTATATTTGGGGGGGAAACAGCAGATGTGATCATATATGATAACTCTTTCCATTTCTTTAGTGTCTGGAGGATGTTAAATAGCAGCTACTAAAGTTAAAAAAAAGTTTTTAAAATCAGCAGGTCCTGATAACTTGCATCCATAATTTTAAAAGAGCGAGGTGCTTGCTGAACTCTCAAATGTTGATTTTTTTCAAAAGTCTTGGAACACTGGGGAAGTACCAGAAGAGTGGAAGACAGCTAACATAGTGATGGTATTTAAAAAGGGTCTACACAATGACCAGACTTGTCAGTGTAACATTGATCCTGGGCAAGATAATGGAGCAGCTGATACAGGACTTGATTAATATAGAATTAAAGGAGGGTAATATAATTAATGCCAGTCAACATGGATTTATGGAAAATAGATCTTGTCCAACTTGGTATCTTTTTATGATGAGATTACAAATTCAATTGATGATAATTTATACATAATAATCTATAATATTCTTTTGCGTTCTATAATGTTCTTGATTTGGTACTGCATGGCATTTTGATTTTAAAAAACTAGAAAGATGTAAAATTAACATGGCACACAGTAAATAGATTAAAAACTGGCTAACCGATAGGACTCAAAATCCAAGTAATTGTAAAGGGGAAAATCCTTATCAAACAGATGTGTTTCTACTGGGATTCCACAGGGATCAGTCCGTGCCCCTACACTATTTAATACTTTTATTAATGATATAGAAGGAAGAATCATCACTGAAATGCAGATGACCCGAAAATTAGGGGAGTGGTAAATAATGAAGAGGACAGGTTACTGATCCAGAACAATCTGGATTGCTTGGTAAACTAGGTGCAAGCAAACTATGCATTTTAATAAGTCTAAATGTAAATGTGTACATCTAGGAACAAAGAATGTAGGCCATACTTACAGGATGCAGGACTCTCTCCTGGGAAGCACTGGTTCCAAAAAAGATTTGGGGGTCGTAGTAGATAATGAACTGAACATGAGCTCCCAGTACAACGCTGTGGCCAAAGGAGTTAATACAGTCCTCGGATACATAAACAGGGGAATCTTGAGTGGGAGTAGAGAGGTTATTTTACTTCTGTTTCTGGCACTGGTGTGACTGCTGTTGGCACACTGTCCAGCTCTGGTGTCCGCAATTCAAGAAGGATGTTGATAAATTGGGGAGGGTTCAGAGAAGAGCAAGAGAATGATTAAATGACTAGAAACATGCCTTATAGTGATAGACTCAAGGAGCTCTATCTATTTAACTGAGAGGTTAAGAGGTGACTTGATTAGTCTACATGTATCTTCCTGGCAAACATATTTAATAATGGGCTCTTTGATCAAGCAGAGAAAAATATAACATGATCCAATGCCTGGAAGCTGAAGCTAGACAAATTCAGACTGGAAATAAGGTGTAAATTTTTAACAGAGTAACTAACCATTGGAATAACTTACCAAGGATCATGGTAGGTTCTCAATCACTGACAACTTTTAAATTAAGATTGACTGTTTTCCTAAAAGAGATGCTCTGGGAATTATTTTGGGGAAGTTCTGTGGATTGTGGTATACAGGAGATTAGACTAGATTATCACAATTGTCCCTTCTGACCCTGAAATCTCTGAATCTGGATATGAATGGGTGCTAGTGAGGAGAAGATTACCAAAGCCTTGAACCTTTACTGTGTATGAACAGTGCTGAACAGCTCGTTTTCTATATCATGATTAGGTTCTCTGGAAGCTGAGCAAAAGAAATCCAAAGAGTTTCAGAGTACAAACATCAGAAAATCCACTCTCTGTACATTCTACAATTAATTTTCAGTATTATATAACTACAGTAGAACCTCAGTTATGAACACCTCAGGAATGGAGGTTGTTCGTAACTCTGAAATGTTCGTAACTGAAAAAAAATTATTTTCAAAAGTTTACAACTGAACATTAACATAACAGAGCTTTGAAATTTTAGTATGCAGAAAAAATCTGCTTTCCCTTTATTTTTTAGTAGTTTACATTTAACACACAACTGTACTGTATTTGCTTTTTTGGTCTCTGCTGCTGCCTTATTGTGTACTTCCGGTTCCAAATGTGGCGTGTGGTTAATTGATCAGTTCGTAACTCTGAGGTTCTACAGTATAGCCTGGTCCATGTTTCTTGATTAAACAGCAGGCATCAGTTGACTCAGATAGTTTTGTATAACCCACATATCATGAAAAGCAGTTTGAACTTCCTTTGACTAGCAGGAGAACTTCACCACTTATGCAGCCTGATTATTCACTCCAATTCTATGCATTCTCTGATTTTAAAAAAATACATAGGGTTTTGAGAGGAGGAAAAGTAAATAAAAGGACAGTTCCAGTATATTTTCTGATAAAATCTGCCACACTGGAGATACTTCCTCCTCTGTACCATAATGAACTATGTGAAACACAATGAAGTTTACTGAATGTAAAAGGAAAGTAAGACATTATGAAACATGCAATGTGGGAAATATAGACAGCAGAACAAAACAGAAGCTGGATGGTTTTATGCTACATTTTATCCTATTATTTTAAAAGGCTGAAAATATTTTTTCTGGATTAGTGATATAAATAATACTTTTTTGTGTGTTCACTCAGTAGACTGTTAGCAAACGTTTTCCTTTCAATCAATCACTCAAGAAGTCAAAATCTTTAACCACATAAAAGTCTATTGAGAACAAGTTTTATTTACAATGGTGACCTGGCCAAGAAGGCACAGTAACTGCAATATGTGTCATTACTTATAGACAGACAAGCACTGTTGTATATTACTAGAAAGCTCCCAAACATCTCAGAATGCATAAATCAATTATATAAAATACCACAAACATCAAATAAAACAATAAAATAGAAAAGGTCATAACGCCACCAGACAGGTCATGAATAACTGCTACAAGCATCAGTCAGTGATTGATCCAGACTGAATAAAAGACCAAGAGATATACAAGTTGTTCCTATTGGAGCCTTTTGTGCTGTGTTCAAAAATGTGTCACAACCTTTGATGTTGTCTCTGACTTTCATTACTTTGGTCTATATTTCATTATAAGACATTAATTTTAAAGCTTTATATTTATCAAAACTGGGTTTTACATGCTTTCTATAAATGCTCATTCTTAACAGGTACATGTTGCTTTACAATTTTCAGTTTTCAGGCTATATTTATGAAGATTAATAATATTTGGCCCACAGTAATACTGTCTGAGCTATTGTAGAACCATTTATCCAAGAGAATTTGGTCAAGGAACATTGTTGGTGATGACACTTTTTTAGATAACCGCATTTTTCCATAATTCAAAGTAACTGATTTCAAGAACACTGACAGTTTGAAATAATATTGAGCCAAATCTTGAGAGGCTGAAATCAGTGGGAGTGGTGGGTGCTCATGACTTCTAAGAATTTGGCTGATTGTTTGTAATTATATGTATTTGTCTTACGTACAGACAAAAATATAACAACAATCAAGTCAGTCTTTAGAGCTGATATAATCAGCATGTCTGAGCTATCTAAAAAGATAAAAAATCATGGATAATGCAATTTTAAATACAAGATCAGGGCTTTGTTAGTATTTATTTGTATGTCCTGTTCCCAGGTGTCCATGCCAAATGCCCACAAGCTCTGAGGGCCCTACTGCCCACTGCCTTGCACCTTATGAACTCATTTACATCTGTGTAAACCCGTGGCTCTCAACCAGGGATACACATACTCCTGGGAGTACACAGAGGTCTTCCAGGGGGTACATCAACTCATCCAGGTATTTGCCTAGTTTTACAACAGGCTACGTGAAAAGCACCAGTTAGCAGTACAAACTAAAATTTCATATGGACAGTGACTTGTTTATACTGCTCTATATGCTATACACTGAAATGTAAGCACAATATTTATATTCCAATTGATTTTTTTCATAATTATACGGTAAAAATGAGAAAGTAAGCCATTTTTCAGTAATAGTGGGCTGGGACACTTTTGTATTTTTATGTCTGATTTTGTAAGCTGGTTATTTTTAAGTGAGGTGAAACTTGGGGGTACGCAAGACAAATCAGACTCCTGAAAGAAGTACAGTAGTCTGGAAAGATTGTAAACCACTGTAAACCATAGGCATAGTTTGACTTCTATATTTGCGTGGGGGGCAGCCATAATCAGGCCAGTGGGGTCACACGTGGGGGGGAAAATTCCACACCTGTCCATGGCTTGCAGTTTGGGGGGGCAACGCCCCCCCATGCCCTCCCCAACTATGCCCATGGTGTAAATTCTGCCATTCTGATTTGGTAACATCTTACTCTTGCTTTGCTCAGGCATAAATGACTACCTCAGATCAAGACAGCCGAGAATCAGGTGCTGAGACTAAATTGTTTGTTATCTTGGAGTTTTTCAAAATTAGGAAGCCACATATGAAATTCAGAATGCAGCATGTATAAAAAGATTTATTTAGCACTTTCATTGCACAGCATGTAAGCATGCACCAGATGCCAATCAACCGTATATGTCAGTCAGTCAGATAGCATGTTGCATCACCAGGTTGTAGAGTCTCATCAATAAGACCTGGCATATAATTCAAAGTTCAGACCTTTCCAATGAAGATTTCAGCCATTTACATTCTAATACTGTGCAATTCCTGTTCTCCTAGCCTGGACAAAGTGATTTGCTAAGCTGGCAACTGCAGTGCCCTGCTTGAAATAGGATTAATTATTTAAAGAAAAAGAAAACCACCATCTTTGTGACTGCACCAAAAGCTTGTTGAATGGAAGGGTAAATGTGGCTGAAAACATTAGCTCAGATAAATTCCACCTCATTCAGCTCCAAATATGGCCATAATATTTATACTGAAATTCAGAGAAACTGGATCATCCAGATGCTGTATTCACATCTCCAGGCTTCAGAGGGTTTTGGGTAAAAAAACTTAGAATGCTAAGCCATTTTGGACAAAACGGTTTTTGCTTCATTGATGACATATGCATTTAGAAACAAATACTGCCCATTTAAAAAATAAACAAAAAGCCCCCCTCAGTTTTGAAATATAGACCCTCCTCGCATACAGAGCCCGAGCAATCTGTTTTGCAACATGACATCCAATATGATTAAGAAATGTAATACATACTAAGAAAGTCTTAGATAATTTACACTATGCATTAAAGTATTTTGCATGAGAATATAGTGTGATGCAGATAGCAGAAGAATTATGTCTTTCATTAAAAGGTTTGAAACTCAGTGTGTTATGATATAACTACAGCAGTTTTTCTGTCTCAGTGAAGGCTTTTTATTTTAAACACTGCCTTGAAAACCAAGGGATGCATACACAATAGCACTACTTTAGCGATATGTTTTAACTTAATATCACCTCTTTGTAATTACACACTGTCAGTTTACCTGATGTCCTGGGGTTATGGGTGAACAACTATGTTGTCACTGTTCTTCATCTTGGTGCATCTGATGTGAGCTGTAAAATAAGAGGGCATTTTTTCATCATTTAAAGTAACAACAACAAAAAATCCTAGTTCAAAGGCTATTTGAAGCTGTGCATGAAGAATGATCTACATTCAGGTCAGGATTAAAAGACAACCAATTACATGGAAGAAATATATATATGCCACAGATCTCTTATTTGTAAATCAGGATGTGTATTTGTTGCCTAATTTCAAAAGCAACAAGAACAACTTGCAGGGGTACATTTGGATGGCCTTTGAAGAAATGCAGATTTAATTTCTATGAAACTTAAGATGGAGGGAGGGGAAATATAGCATGATTCACCTGAGAAGGTGGCTCACGTGTTGGGGGAGATCCGGGCTCTTATTCTCCTTACTTTGTACTGCTTGAGTGGTACAAAGCAGATGAAAAGTTGGTTTACCTGCATAGGATAATTCCCATGTAGTATACCACATGTATAACCCGATCATACCCCTACCCCATCTTTGTTGCCCTGCGCAGGATGGGAATAGCAGAGATAAAAGGGATATGGCCAAGATGTTGCTGCACTTCAGTGCTCCCTTATTGTCAGAAATGCCACCCACACACCTCAATGGCTGGGGGAAGTTGATTGGGCTGGTAGTGAAGAGGAACAGCTCCAGCAGTGAGGGAGGGAGATACTCGTTGAGGGACACTGGGTAGCTCCTCCCTCCCTTCTTAGAGTCATTGGCCAGTCGGAGGAGGGAGGAGGCGGCTTGTGAGGTTCTGGCCAAGGGTATGACTGGTGGTCCTGCATGTGCTCACTCAGAGAACCACTCTGAAGGGGCCGGGTGGAATGCTCTGTCCTCTCTCAGGATGATGGAGTGTGGGTTGGGGCACACCTAAACTTTGTGTGCTGAGTGGTGGTGCCCGGTGAGGCATTCTGTGCCCATCTGGCATCACCCCACCCCACCCCACCTCAAAAAAACCAACAAAACCTCTCCACTTTACAGGAATCACCAGGGAAATGAAGTAAGATTTAGAAATGTGGGAAAGATTTCTGGAGGAGTTTAATAGGTTTCAATATGGTGTTCAGACTGGTTGCTCAAGGCCAAGCTGCAGGTATAATCCAACACCTTGAGGAGTGAGTTTTTGGGGGTTTACTTTCAAGGTAAGGGATGTGCTCAGAGGTGGCCAGAAAGTTGGGTGGCTCAGGGCACTTTGGGGATGTCACCTTGCTAGAGGTTTTTTCCCCTGTAGTGGCAGCAGTCATTATATCTGGAGCGACAACTGATCCGTGCTCCATATTGTGAGTAGACCGTTGGCTAAGAATGCTTGAAGCATGAGGCAGGTGAGGGCCTTCGTTTTACACTGCCGGTGGTTAAACATCCTTTCTTTTTATACAGAGTTTTATGTTCATGAACTGCCTGTCCCAGAAGTGGATAATAGTGCTGCTGGGGCTCTATCTCAATTTCAGGATGGCAGATTATCACCCCGCCTGTCCGCAGGGATGGATGGGCAATGCCTCTGGAACCTGGATAGCTGTGGGACTAGTGAGGACTCAGTTGCCCTGTGGACTCAGTGGGCCTATAAGAGTTCACAGAATTTAGGGCACAGGAAGAGTTTCGTCACAAATGGCCCATACTTATACACCTGGTGGTGGGATACACTGTGTCTTTGGCTCCCTCCACTATATTCTAGAACTGGCTACTGGTACGCCATGTGGGTACTTCATAGTACAGACGCTTTTAAAACGTGGTCCAGGAGAGAACAACAGGTTATCCATAACAGTGGAGACCCTGACCGGGCTATTAAAGGCTCTAGCATGTGTATGCAGCTGTGGTAGGGAGGCCATTTTGTTTAGAGTGGCATTTGTTGCTGCCTCCTTCTGCACGTTCAGAGCTAGTGAGCTGGGCCTTTTGGAGCCACAGACAGATCCCAGTGGTCATTGAGCTCTGAAACACCGGCACTGGAGCCACTTAAATGTCTGGTATAGGAGAGTATGGGTGAAGGGTGGGTAGTGCCCCTTCCCTGTGTCTAAGTTAATAGTTGTGGCCTGCTGCTTAAAATCCATCCATGTGTCTGGTCATTTCACTGCTGGGTCTGGAGCAATGGGCCCTGACAAGGGCTTAGAAAAGCTGGCTATAAGGATCTGGCCTTTTGTGTGTATTTTAATGCTGTTCTAGAAATCAAATCCAGTACAGAGGCATAGATTCAGTTTGCAGTAGCATTTTTCTAAAGCAGTATATTGTCATTCAGGTGACTTCGTCTCTTCCCCATTTCGGCCAACTCACTGCTGTAGCTCCTACATGCTCTGTTGTTTTTGTCTTCTCTTGTCATCTTCCTACTTTATTTCAACATCTCTCCTCAAGTTACAACATGCATTTGTAATGCCTACAAGCTTATCACATTTTTATGATAAATGTTTGGAATGTTGTTAACAAAACACACGAGAACAATTTTTCTACTGCAAAACTTCTCCCTTACATATTTTCAGGAAACGAACGTGGAATTCATTTTTTGTCTTTTTCAAACAACTAGAGACTATTAAATGACATTTCACAGAGCCATAATTTCAGCACTTAGCCTTTGAAAAACTGTATTTCAGACCTGCTCAGTAGACACTTGGAGTGGCTAAAATCTCTGGAGATTTCATCCTCAGTGGCATGCTCAAGCCTCTCTCAGCTCCTAGTGCTGCCCAGACTGCACATGCGCTATCTCCACAGAGCAACTGAGCATGTTTCCTTCAGCCTCGGGGCAAAGCCAGTCTTTCCCTGTAATGGCCACTTCTGGGCACTGAAATTGAGAGCAGGGACTGTCTCTCTTGTACTCTCAGTGACCCACTCTGTAGGCACCCAGGTAGTGTGTAGAAGGAAGCCCTCTGATTTGAATGTAGAGGGATAAAATCTGGAGGGGTGGGGGAGGGAAATTACTAGAGTGGGTCAAAGAGTCTGATAAGACTGGAACTGGAGCTGGGTATAGATACTGGCACTGGCTAGGCAGGGAGACTAGGAGCTAGGAGGGGAGGCTGGGACTGGTTGGCCAAGGAGACAGGTTGGGAACTGATAAAGGAAATGAGCGGGGGACCTGGGAGCCAGTTGGCTGGTGGGGAGACAATGTGACTGGGCAAGGAGCTGGGGTAGGGAAAGAGACTGGAGCTGGCTGCACAAAGACTGCGACTAGGGACCAGTGGTGGGGAATGGGAACAGGGGAGGGGAAACGGATCTGAGAAGGACTTGAAGTTCAATGGGAGAACATGTACTGGCTGGGCAATGACACAGGGCTGAGGAGCCAGGGAGGGGGAGACTGGGCAAAGGAAATGGGGGCTGGAGACGGAGATTGGATGAGTCGTCTGGGGAGGGAGACTAAGACTGGGAGCAAGTGGGGTGAGGAAGGGAATAGATAGATCTGACAAGGAGCTGGGAGCGGTAACTGGGAATGGCTGAGCAAAAAGACTTGGACTGGGTGTGGAGAGGAGGAGAGACTGGTACTTGGACAGTGAACCTGGAGGGGAGACTGGGACTGGCTGGAAAAGGAGACTGGGTGAGAATCCTGAGGAGTGATTACAGGCACTGGGTAGTCAAGGAGAGTAGGACTGAGACAAAGATGCAGAGTGGGGAAGAGACAGGACTGTGACAGGGACAAGTTGAAGGGATGGGGCAGAAGGGGATCCAACTTGGTGTAAAATGGGCAGATGAATCTGTGCCCACTACAGCACACTCCACTTCAGAGCCTGTAAAGGAACCCAAGATTCCTGAGTTTCACCCTTCCTGTGCTTTCAGTAAATATCTGTGAAAACCTCTGGCAAAGTGTGTGTTTCATTCCACCCTAGTGCTGGTCCACACAGAGGATGACAGCCTACTATTGCTATCGGTTACTCTGTGTGCTCAAGAGGCAAAGACCTGAATGGTGGATCTAAAGGTTCTAATCCTGCTGTGGATCATGTGGTTATCAATATGATGCCATATGATGGAATTTCTGGTTGGTTTTTTTTTTCTGTTTGTGTTCCTAAAAACATAGGAAATGATACATACACAAACTACATTGAAAGTACATTATTAAAGTTGCAAAGTCAAGCACTCAAAAGTTAGGAAATGCCAGAATTAAAGTTGTTTGTGCAACCTTAATTCAGTCCCCTTGTGTATATGCATTATTATGCTGTCTTTAATTACATGATCACATGCTGTTTTCCCCACAGGTCCCCTGCCTCATTCAGTGCACAGGATGAACAGTGATCAATTAATGAACATCTATTCAATATATTATTATAATTACATGGACAAGCTTAATTCTGGCATGTTCTAACTTTTTTGACTATGTGGCTTTGCAACCTTAATGTAGCTTTTGGTATAATTATTATATATATTGTTGTGACCTTGAGAATCCAGCTTGATTTCTTATAATTAAGGCCCATAAGCTATTTCTTTTGATACAAAATATTAGGGAAATACTAGTATTTCACTTAATCTATGTATGTAACCAGGAGCATTCTGTGCTTCTACAGATGTTTGTTTGTATCCATAACTAATCATGGACAATTATTAATAAGAATTTAGGGAATGTTGCTTCTTTTGTGGTGTGAAGTTATATAAATCATTCAGCTGAAAGGAGAAGATGCCCTGGAGATATACAGTATATTGAATTTTTCAGAGGAAAATTATGTGTCAGTGTTTGCCATTTGATTCAATGATTGCCATGGCAAGTGAAAGCATTTTAGAAAAAATATAATTTACATAGATTATCACTCTTTTATTTACTTTTCTCCACACCAGGGAGTCTTACGTTTATGACAAGGAAATTTCTCTATGCTTTGATTATCCTTATTTAGGTTTCAGGCCTTAGATGTCCATGTAACATTTTGCTTTAGATGTCTTCTGCTTGGTTGAATTATGAAGATTTAAGGTATTGAGGTTTACAGCCTGGAGTGGAGGCAGACTTAGGGAGTAGTTCAGAATGGTTAGCCCTCTGTGCCGTTGCTCTGAAATGTGAGATTCCTCTCACTAGTCAGGACTTGTGGCCTTTTCCCCCTTCTGAGGCCTATAAACTTGTCTCTATTGGGGTGGGGGTGGGGGTTTGATGGAGAGAAGGGATGTTCACTTCTGCACATAGCTTCCTATGCTAGTTACTCATTACTGGGGATTTTCCCATCCAAACTGATGATTTTGGCCTCTTTATCTGGTATAATACTTTATCTCTCAAACTCTTGTATAAATGGTGAATGAAGGACTGTCAGTCCCACTACTGGACCAAATATATACCCAGTGGCATCTGCCTGCCTTTTTTTTTTTTTTTTTTTTTTAAGTATGAAGTGCCACTTAAATTTCACAACAATGAAATTAAGGGCTTCTGTGTATTTTCATCGATATTATTTTGCACATATCCATTGCCTCATATCCTAAACAAACGACTTCACATCATCTGATAAATCACATACAATGTTCTTTTTTGGCCCAGTTAATAGAAATGACATATAATGTATTACTGATCCATAACAAGGGGAGATGAATACATACTGCTACCGCAAAATAAGATCAAACTTCTAAGTTTCACTAATGAAATCAGAAAATCAAAATTATGGTTGTAAGTTTGTTTAACTGGCTCTGCTGTCATAGGTTTTATCACACATATAAATCTTGTTATGGTGTTGCTGAGCATCTGAAACTTCTACTGAGCACAGTAAGAATTGCAGGTATCTAGCATGCTGCAAAACATTATATGTTTCAGCACGAAGTTTGAAGCAGAACACTGCACTGCCCGACTTCCTGCTGACTGACTCAGAGACAGGAACTAGCTGCTGAGACTGGGACAAGGAACAGAGCCAGGCTAGATCATAGAAGCACCAGTAATATGTTTACTTTAGAAGTTATTTGTTGCTATTAGCTAATAAATAAATTATTCTAAAAGCTGGCCTCAGTCATCACTGAAATACTACACCCAACATTAAGCCAATTAGAGCAAAATAGCCCACTGTTCTAAGGTTCCTGAAATACATAAGTAACTATGGAAGGGTGGCTTTAAGTCTACATTTCCTTGTGTGCAATCACTTTGTTAGATCTTTAACCTTATTTTATTTTTTACTCTTAAATATTCCTGTTCAGCTTATACAGAGGTGTCACTGTCACCTGGGTGGCAAGAAGGTGCCTTGCTAATAGCTTGGCTTTGTACCTCTTCTTAATTGTTAAACTTCTACACATTAAGAACTGTGGAATAGGTTTTTAGTTTGCCTTGTGTCTATAATTTACATATTTATTTGAGCAGACATGCAGACTGGACAGTACAGTATCAAAAAGACATTAGAAGTATTAAGTTCCCCAGATTTCACTTATCTTATGTCATAAAAATAGAAAAACTGTTTTGTTTTTTAAAAAACTGATGGATATGATATACTATTGTATATGTCTTAGGCAGTTAGAGAGATCACTAAAGGATGCCCTGTTCTTTTCATTTAGAATACATTTCAAAATTATTTGCAGTTCATTCCAATGGCACAATAGGAAAAATAAAGGCCCCTATTTCTTATAGTTGGTAATGTTTCTTAGATCCCGAGTTCTGCTCTGAGGCCTTGCAGGATCTGGCACTTAACGTAATCTGCTAGCTTGAAAAATGAAACAGAAAAGACTGATGTAATAGTTCTATCACACATCTCAGTATATTGTACATTAATATTTATGTCCAGGGAGGGTACACTGCACTGGCTTACAGTCCCATTGACTTCCTGTCACAGGGTGGCTGGCCCCAGTAAATGAAGTAGGTACAGCTCCCTTGTAATAGTGCATGTCCACTCATGTGGCCAGGTAAGAGGGTAGTGCAGCACCTAGAGCCTATAAAAGGTCAAGGAGAGACCCATGAGGAAGAGAGTCCCAGTTAGAGTAGAGTAGGTCAGGTCTCTGGGGAAAGCTGCAAAGAGTACTTGGCAGGCCCTCCCTGGGAAGAGGGAGGAATTGAAGGCAGTAGAGATGCAAGAGGAGTTTGCTGGCTGGTATCCCTGACCAGGCCAGAGGGCTGAAGACAGGATGAGCAGTAGCAGTTCCCTTTGCTTGCTGGCTCTAAGCTGGAGAGCTGGAGCTAAGGGACAGGAGAGGGTTGAAGGCAGGGGAGCCACAGAGGAGTTTACCTGCTGACATCACCATGGGCTAGAGAGCTGGACCCAGAGGAACTGAGAGAGAGAGAACTGGGGAAGTGAGGTACGCTCCCCAGGCAGTGATGCTTCCAGCAGAGGTTGTGGGGGTTCCTGCTGGGAAGAGTGGGGTTGCACTGCAGTTGGAAGGCTTTGGGTGGCTGTAGGGTTGCCAACCCTCCAGGTTTAGTCTGGAGTCTCCAGGAATGAAAGATTAATCTTTAATTAAAGATAATGTCATGTGATGAAACTTCCAGGAATTCATCCAGCCAAAGTTGGCAACCCTAGGTGGCTGTCCTGGTACAAGGACACGAGAGCTAGGGTATGGTGAGAGATGCTAGGGCTGTATGGTGCATGTATCTGGACTATGCTGAGGGAAATCTGGACTATGGTTGTGGGACTTGTGTTTTGATTTATATGCATGTGACTTTTATCGTAAATAAACCCTGTGAGGGCTGTCCTTATACTTGGGGAGTGTCTGTGGACTTAATTCTGGCAACTCTGGGTAGATGGAAAACTGCAGAGGGCATGTCTGTCATGCTGTAGCCTGCTGCAGGAGGGTGCTCTGGATGGGGTGGCCCTATAACACTTCCAAATATACTGTAATAATTTGGCCTGGTATTTAGCAGTTGATTATTTCCACCAGTGGATCTCAACCTTTCCAGATTACTATACCCCTTTCAGGAGTCTGATTTGTCTTGTGTACCCCAAATTTCACCTCACTTAAACTACCTGCTTACAAAATCAGACATAAAAAACAAAAGTGTCCCAGCACACTATTACTGAAAACTGGCTTACTTTCTCATTTTTACCATATAATTATTAAATAAATCAATTGGAATATAAATATTGTACTTACATTTCAGTGGATAGTATATAGAGCAGTATAAACAAGTCATTGTATGAAATTTTAATTTGTACTGACTTTGCTAGTGCTTTTTATGTAGCTCATTGTAAAACCAGACAAATATTGAGATGAGTTGATGTACCCCCTGGAAGACCTCTGTGTACCCCCAGGGGTATATGTACCTCTGGTTGAGAACCACTGATTTACACTATCGATATGACTATCTACAAATATAAACAATATAAAAGTGGAGGATTTTGTCTCATAAAAGGTAATTAAAAATCGGCTACATATATTTTTATTTCATGTCTTTTCATATCTTCTTAAACTTCATCTCACAATTAATGCAGTGGCTTCCAACATATTGTTCCCTTTAGCCCAGCATGTGCTGAGGCCCCAGTCCTGCAAGCACTTACGTATATGCTTGACTTCAATGGGACATAAAGGTAAGCATGTGCATATAGAGATAGAGATAGCAGAAGGGCCTTGCTATGTCAATGGTGGATGATTATTTCTATTTGCTGGGGAAGAAGCCTGAATTTGAAATGGGAAAATAAATAACGTTTTTTCCCACTCAGAGTCCAAATGAAACTTTTAAAACTGGGTTTTCTTTCTCCATAATGAACACCCTCACTTTGAGGCAAACTGTACTTCTGAAGTATGTTCTACCTGCAATTCCCTGTGTGGAACTCCCACTAGTGGCCAGGGAAGATTAGCACAGTGAATTGATTGAGGACAGTCATGGCCTCATCCAAAGCGCATTTGTGTCAATGGAATAATTCCCACTGATGTCAGCCGACACTGGATGGGGCCCTACAAGGCTCAAAGAGATCATTCTAGAGAGTTGCTGCATAACTGTGGACCAAAAGCGTTTGAAGGCAAAATTCTTCTCTGTGATCTGCGCTGATATCTGCTTACCCATGCTGCAGATCAAACAATTCTGTGTATTCTACACAGAAGTCTCAGCGCCATCAATGATATGTGAAATGAGTGCATGACATCTGAATGGAAATACCCCCTGAGGACATGTTACTCTCAGTGCCTCTTCATATTTCTTTTTTGGTAAAAATACTCAAAGCCATATATGTTTGATTCAGACAGCAGTCAGAATAAAGCCTTATTTACTGTAGTACTTGAAGGGTTATTTGTTTTATTTTGAAGGTGTACATTAATACATTGTAGTTGGTTAAGGAAACATATCTTAGTGAATCCAGAGTTTTTCTTTACAGAACACTTTTTGTTTTGGAAAACATATAATTTAAATGTACTTTCTCTTTTAAAGTTTTCCTTGCCTTGGCTCATGCATGTACAATATTACAAATATATCCACTCGGAAAAAGTTAACTATGGAAATGATCCAGTACTAGAATAATAGAAATGTAGGGATTGGAAGGGACCTCACGGTCATCTAGTCCATTCCACCCTCCATGCAGAGGCAGGATTAAGTATACTTTAAATATTCATTGAAGCCAATGAACTCTTTGCACTGATGTCAATGGTCATCCGACTCGGCACTAAAATCATAAAAGGGTGTGTGTGTCTGATTAACTCCTTTATTTCTTCAGAAACAGAGTGCATTAATTGTCTACAGGCTTGTTTTAAACTTTATTTATCATGCTGTTTGGGCCACTTTGTTGATATTTCTAGTACCATCCAGTCTTAAATTGTAAGTGACACAAATTAATTACATAAGCCCTTAACATGGGTGTAGTTTGGCAGGGAACAGGGGGCGTTGCCCCCCCCCAAACTGCAAGCCTTGAGCAGGTGTGAAATTTGCCCCCCCCCATGCAGCCCCATTGATCTGACTGGCGCTGACCCCCCCAAATATAGAAATCAAGCTATGCCTATGCTTACTAAAGCAAAGCTCCCACTGAGTTTAGTAGGAGCTTTGTCTTAGTACTGCCAGACCAGGCTCACAGAAGTTTCAGAAAAATAGGGCAACCTACAGTTACCGTAACTACAAGGTAGCTCCATGTTAAGTATACCAAAACTTGCTTAAGTACTGCTTCATTATCTATTGATAACTATGCACTTAACTCAGATCACTGGTGTATAACATAGAAAAACTAAGGAACTTTGAAAAACATATATTCCAGGTGTGAAATTTTGACCCTATTGATTTGACGGCAAAACTCTGAGGTATTTAGTTTCTGAGTGGTAAAATCTGTAGTCCTTTTGGAATCAAAACTTCCCTTGCCTTTAATAGAATCTATACACATGAAAAGGTCAACAAGATCAGGCTCTTGTTCCTGAAAGGATTAGATTCATAGATACTAAGGTCAGAAGGGACCATTATGATCATCTAATCCGACCTCCTGCACAATGCAGGCCACAGAATCTCACCCACCCACTCCTGCGATAAACCTCTCACCTATGTCTGAGCTATTGAAGTCCTCAAATCATGGTTTAAAGATTTCAAGGAGCAGAGAATCCTCCAGCAAGTGACCCGTGCCCCATGCTACAGAGGAAGGCGAAAAACCTCCAGGGCCTCTTCCAATCTGCCCTGGAGGAAAATTCCTTCCCGACCCCAAATATGGTGATCAGCTAAACCCTGAGCATATGGGCAAGATTCACCAGCCAGATACCCAGGAAAGAATTTTCTGTAGTAACTCAGATCCCACCCCATCTAACATCCCATCACAGGCCATTGGGCCTATTTACCATGAATATTTAAAGATCAATTAATTACCAAAATCATGTTATCCCATCATACCATCTCCTCCATAAACTTATCGAGTTTAATCTTAAAGCCAGGTAGGTCTTTTGCCCCCACTGCTTCCCTTGGAAGGCTATTCCAAAACTTCACTCCTCTGATGGTTAGAAACCTTCATCTAATTTCAAGTCTAAACTTCCCAATGACCAGTTTATATCCATTTGTTCTTGTATCCGCATTGGTAAGGAGCTTAAATAATTCCTCTCCTTCTCCGGTATTTATCCCTCTGATATATTTATAGAGAGCAATCATATCTCCCCTCAACCTTCTTTTAGTTAGGCTAAACAAGCCAAGCTCCTTGAGTCTCCTTTCATAAGACAGGTTTTCCATTCCTCGTATCATCCTAGTAGCTCTTCTCTGTACCTGTTCCAGTTTGAATTCATCCTTCTTAAACATGGGAGACCAGAACTGCACACAGTATTCCAGGTGAGGTCTCACCAGTGCCTTGTATAATGGTATCTATGGGTCCAGTATTCCAAATTCCAGTGTGTCTATATTCTAGTTTGTCAGCATATAAGATCATTTTATACAAAAGATGTTGAATGACCTTTCCAAATCTGAAGTGAAATGTTACATTTATCTAAATTGATTTTTCCACTCTAGCCTTTACTTCATGTGTTTGAGTACACAGATATAAATCCTCTGATAAATTAATGAATTGGAGATATTTTTAATTTTTTTGTAAAGTCTAAGACAGTGCAAGGTTTGCCTGTGTTTTTATTGTAATGTAATTAATTCATTTAAAATATAATTACTTTTGAAATTTAACTTTCTTCACATACATAAAGGGGAAAACCCCAGTCTATTTTATGTGATTGTTGTCTTTCCAGTGATGATAGAGAATTGAATATAGCTATGACCACACGTAAACATGACGTTACCCAAACAGTGTGCTGGTCTTAGAATCAATCCTTACTAGTGAAATTGTAGAAGCTTGGATGGCAAGCAGTATCCAAAGAAGATAATTGCAACTTTATCAGGCTGTGCTCAAGTAAGTGCTGTCACTGCCTGAATCTGGTGATAAATTGCATTGATCATGTAGGTTACAGAACCCCTATCAGTATCAAAGAAAAGACATTATGTTTTGACAGTGGTGCCTCCTTTGCCAACTTCTGGAAGTGTTGTACTGCACTACTTTGAATGGCTTATTTAATAAATGTTTGTAAATTTTAAAGCAGAACTTTATTACTATCAATGTAAAAATATTTGGAACATTTTAGAACACTTAATTTTAAAGAGCAACTTCAACTAGGTAACAGTTCTTAACTACAACCATGCCAATATTATCGATATTTGTTTGTGGAAAGGCTTTGCTAACTACACCAATCATACAAGAGCATCACATTAAGTATTATGTGATCAGTTACTGTGAGTTTGGCAGGAGCAGTGAAGGGAAGAGACTAGAGGTGAAATCCAGGCTTTGAAGTCAATGGGAGTTTTCCACATCTGTTTGTTTATTAAGGCCCTATTCCTTCCTACCCTTGGGTTCATTAGCATTGTTGTGCTTGTGCAAGGAGTTCTAGATTAAGCCCACAATCCTAGTATTTAATTTGATAGTATATTATTGATCTTGCCACATAGGACTAGTACTCAGGACACAGCTATGTATGGTTAAAATATTAGGTGATGCTAAAACTGTAGGCCTGGCTTGACATAATTTCTTGCCTCATTTCTTAGTGGGCATAATTGGGATGGTGAATGGAAGGTTAAGTTGTAAATACAGGCTTGACAAACAGTACGCTGGAGTCAGGATGGCTGTGCTAGCTAAAATAAGTAGCAGCACCTGGATGCTAGGGACTATGAATAAGATAAATCCGGAATGTAAAGATCAGGTTCCATGTGAACAACATGCTGTAGAGGGATTCTTTCCTGCAAAGTAACCAAGCCAATTCTAAAAGGTGTGGTGTAATGTGTAGCAAATGCAGTGTCATATGTAAATAAAGGAAGAGATTGTTGTGTAACTTTGGATGTGGTATGCCCTAAACTACCCCCTACACCTGAGTCTAATCAACTCAGCATAGCTTTGCTGTATGCCAAATAAAGGAACATGAGTGACGAAATCTAGAGTCGAACTAAATGTTTTGTATCCCAGAAAACTGTATGAAGTGCTCTACCAGAACAGGACGAGATGTTCTGGATAAGCCGGGTGGAAAAGGTTTTGGAGGGAGTCCCAACAACAACTTTATTAATTTTAAACAACAAATTGGAATTAAAAGGGAAGTCATATCAACCACCAACTATTTAGCACATAACTATCCAGTGCAAATTTTCTATACCTGGCCTCACTCCTGCTAAAAGAGGGCCCCATAAGCCATATATAGAAGGAAAGCTGTCAAACTACCTCTGTCCTTAATAAAGGGATATACTTCTGCAACTGCATTCCCTGGCTATGCCTTTCTCATGTGAGGGTTACAGTTACAGATGAGGGGAGCCTCAATCCCCATTCAGCTTTGAGACTCTCAGTTGCCTTGCATAACATACCACACCCAAAACTTCCTTTGGGTCATCAGTTTGCTAACAAGGCATTGAAAAGGCCACAATGCACAGTGGATACCTGCAAAAGTTGAGACATAAACATGCATAACACGAGAAACCATGATCTTTCGGTTGCTGAGATGAAGCTGCAAAAGCCCACTCTGCAATTTTGGCATCACGGAAAAAATTCCTTCCTAACCCCAAAATGCTATTGAACTCAACACTTGGGAAAAATCCAGCACTAAACATACAACTACTAACTAAATCACAGGGTGAAGGGAAAAGTGGATGTCAGATATGGCAGTCAGTCTAGGAGAACAAAGAAATCCCTGAAACAAATGAAGTCCACTTCTATGGCTGTTGGGGGGTCCAGCAGCCATAGAAGTGGACTTCTCATTTGTTTCAGGGAATCAGAGGCTGCTGAGCATTCACACAGCTCCTCCCCCACCACAAGGTGTACAATAATGTAAAGCAAAGCGAGAGAACCTCCAGATCTTCTCCATCCTTGACCAAAACCCTCCTTATGTCTGGCTGACCAGCTCACATTCCCATTCCTTGGAGCAAGGTGAGTGGTATTTGTTGCCCTCTATAGTTCAAAACAACATTTTTGCCATGATCTCAGTTTTGTATTCTCATGTTAAGATATAAAGTATATATTTCCATGGTTTTCATTTCCACTTCATTTCTTGGAAGAGTGGAATTTATCTCCTCTTTACACTACTCATCACCATGGTATCTGAGCACCTTATTAATCACTGGGATGCCTTGTATTTACTCTACTATTTTGGCTTGTGCTCTTCCTACTCACAGGCTGTGAGCCTGCTACTCTTGAAATAAGTTTCAGTGGGAGCAGGATCATGCTCTTTATTGCTTCCTTTATTCTTTTATTACTTTCTCAGTGCAGCAAGTCTCCATGATAGTTTCCACATTCATAGCTGTTTCACCCTCCCCCACATACACACACAGTTTGTATGTAGTAGTATAAAGCATATACTTACCAACATGATGGGAAAGTAACACCAGCTTTATAGATGGAAAACGTTTAAGGTGAGCATGTGGCTAGTTTTGAGCATTGTCGTTAGAACAACTGACTTTCCCATCCAGTGCTCAATATTGACAAATACAGAACAGGCATCTAATACTTCTGTTCCTTCTTAAAACAGAAAATCAGATCTTGATTTCCTTGCACTTATGCCCATTCAACAAAGGATATTTTGGAGCGGTAGGTTTTGAGTGTTGAAGAGTGTTTCGATGTAGCCTTTTCTTTCTGTGTTTCTTAGCTGTTTCTTAACTAATTCTACTCTGATTTTTAAAGAAGGAGTCAGGGACCACATCAACTATCTTAGCTGGCTTCAATAAAGAGTATTCGGAATTCAAAATAAACTGTCCCACAGGGTATGCCTGCTAACAAATTTCCACTAATTGACATCAAACTGGTTAATTTCCACATAATAAGTGTTGACTGATTCAAGGGCTTGATTCAACTGACTAAGACTTTCCTTGCAATGCTCACATATAGGCAACCTGTTTGGAACACAGAGTGCAATATTTAAGGTCTTGCCAAATTCAAAGATGCTGGGACTTGGAACAGTGTTTTTAATCTTTAGTTCTTTTGGCTACTAATTATGTGGCAGAGGCATAAATTGGGTTTTGCAAATCATTATTTCCATTAGAAAGGTGTTGGAAGCAATTCCACTGAGGATTTCCCTCCTATTTGTGCAGCTGTTACTCCCACGGGAGGAGGCCATTGCGGTCCTGGCTGAAGCATGGGCTTCTGTTCTGTTTCCACAGCACTTGGAAGAAAAACAAAATAGGACTAATGAAAAACACACACGGGAAATGCTTTATTATTTCATCATCCTCACCTACTGAGATCTGGCACCACTCTGTGTTTAGGAAGAACTTCTCCCGCCCTCTCTCTCTCTCTGAGTATGGTTATAGAAGGCTGACACTCTGTCATTTCCTGTCAGATCATTTCAGAGGAATTTGCTCTTATTTCCTCCCAGCCTCATCCTGGCCTCAGCATTGGCCACATGCCCCAACACCCATGCTGTGTTTACTTAACCACATGGAGCACTGGGCAGGCTATGCTAGAAATTCTGGGGCACCACACACCCATATTAGTGAAACATTGCAAAACTTACCCTTCTATTCTGGAAGAATTTACATTTCTGTAAGGAAAACACCCAGGGTTCCAAACAAACTTATCCAGAGTTTAGTCAGATTCTGTGTTGGTGGATTTTAACTTCTCCACAAAATTCTGACAAAAAGGTCATTCAACTAGAATCAGACTTGGTTGGATTTTAGGCATATCAACAAACCTCCCCAGGAAATGCATCTTTTTCTTGATAGCTGTAGCTAGTCAAACATGGATAATATGCTTAATTTATCTATACATCTTTGAGTTCAAACTGCATTACAGACCAATTAATCAGGACCATTTTAAAATCCAAATAAAATTAGATATTTAAATAGATAGAAATTAAATTGTGTAGAAATATTTAAAACACGCAACAAATGTGTGAAAGTAAATCAACTGGCAACAGGACATTTATACTTGACATGTGAAGTTTTTCAGTGCTTAAAGTGGTCACAGTTGGATGCCTTTTAAAAAAAAATAGACTTAAGTTACTAATAATCTTCATACTAAGATTTATGGTAAGGAAGAAAAAAAAGTAAATTATCTGACTGAGGAGTCATATCTTCCTTCCCTGGCAGCACAAGGTTTGTTTTAATGCTGTTAGGAAAAGTCCAATTAAAATAATTTCTGTCAGAAAGCTAGGAGATATGTAGCTCCAGCCCCAGTTCAATGGTCTTGAGCTGGAATGACAAATCTTTCCTTAATTGGTACTTAATATGGTTGTTTGGGATTGGTAGTTTTCTGGGATAAAAGAAGATAGGAAATAGAAAACAGTGGAAATTAGATTAATAAATACTTCCCTCTGAAGTAGTTAAATCAACAACCATGATTTTGGGCATCGTTTATGAAATAATAGGTAACTAACGTATTTTATGAGATCTTTTAAATGGCACTTAAACACAAACATCTATCTTCAATGGAGAAAGAGAAACTAATGCCTGCCATTCCATTTACAACTCATTTTGTTCATCCAGCCTGTTGTGAGGGTCTCAATCATTGCACACCGATGAAATTCTGTACTTCTATTGCTTGGAGCACTGTGGACTTCCTAGTGGATCTGTGGTCCCAGTTGAGACTGGAAAAAAATTACAGTTGTTCTTTTGATATCATTTTTAGATTAATTTATTTTGCTTTATCACTGTTACTAAAATTTATTTAAATATAATAGATACAAACAAGAAAATAGCATACAACATTTCCATTGGCACAGTATAGGTTTTTCAAATATAATGAGCTATCAACAGAATTTTTAGGATTCATCAGTGGTCCTGGTAAATATTTAAAAATGGAAGTTATTAGAAAAAGCCTCGATTGCCAAGATAAAAATATACCCTAAATTCTAATAGTATCAGAGGTATGTTTCTGTGTGATTGAATGTTTGCTACCAATTTAATATTACAGCATCATTATACATGTACAGGCCCAGATTCTGTCATCTTTTAGTATTTATCAATAAAACTTCCCATTTTAAATTAATGGGTCCGCTACAGGAGTAAAGTGCAACTCAACCTGAGGAAGGGTTGCAGAGTCTGAGCCATAGAAAGATGAATAGATTGATCAGGTCATTTAGTCTTCCTTCTGCTGTATAGTACATTTCCTAGTACTTTGTCCAGTTCAGATGTCCCAAGTGATGGGGCCTCCATCACTTACTAGGGAGAGTTTATTACACAGTTTAATAGATCTCATTGTCAGGATGGTTTTCCTGATATTCAGCCTAAGTCTTCATTCTTATTTCTTGGTATACTGTCTTTTTTACCTCCTTGCTGCTTACATTCTTTAAATATTGGAACAACAGATTATCTCATACCACTGTTAGTCATACTCATTTAGGCAAGCTATACACTTGTAGCACTCTTGACCTTTCTTCATATTTCAGTCCTTCTGGGTTCTCCTAGTAATTAAGACCAATCAAAAAATATTGAGTATTTTCAGTGAACATTTTTTTAAAAGTAACATTTTTGTTTTGTTTTTGAATTGAAAAATTCAATTCCATAATGAACTGAACGCAAGCATAACATGTTATATTGAGTAAATAATATATGACAAATATCATATTTGACGTATTTAGCCTCTTTTTCTGCTCATGGACAATCCCTGAGATGACAGTGATTGTCTTGAATGTATTCAACAACTCTTTACCTCAGTGAGCTGATCATGAACAATTTTGCTGAGAATACTCACTACTTGATAGTCAAAATCTGAGCTAAGTTGCTTACTTGTGATTTGGCAGATAAGTCATAGCAGTCTCGCCATCTTGGCATTTATACCAAAATCATCATGGTCCTAGAGGAGCATCTTAAAATAAAACAAAACAAGTGTTTATTGCCAGACAGTTCTCTCAATCCTCAGCTCTTGAAATATAGTGTCTAATCCCTGACTGGATGAATTGGCAAGGAGAAGAGGAGAGGAATTGATTACTGGAGCAGGGAGGAGCCTGAAGGGATTTGCGCCTCCTCACAACTTCATCCTGTACTGAACTTGGTACTGGCCAAGAGAAAATGCAAAGAAAAAGAAAAGTGGTTGAGTCAGGAATGCCACTGCCTAATTACTCCTCCTTAGGGCATGTTTACACTTAAAATGCTGAACTGGCACAACTGCACCGATGCAGCTATGCCGCTGCAGCACTTTAACAAAGATGCTCTACGCCTACAGGAGAGATCTCTCACATCGGCATAGTTAATCCTCTTACCAGAGAGGCAGTAGCCAGGTCAATGAGAGAAGCTTTCCCAGCAACATAGTGCGGTCTACATGGTGGGTTAGGTTGGTATAACTACGTCACCAAGGCGTGTGGATTTTTTATACCCCTGAGCGACCTAGTTATACCAATATAGGTCTGTAATGTAGACCAGACCTCAGATAGGTATTTGAAACACGATATGGCCAAAGCTAAATATCAGAATTTGATTTTATTATTTCCTCAGTGTTGATAGTGTGCTAAGTACCAGGAAAGAGACAGTTCCTGTTCTGAAAAGCTTCCAAACAACTATGATCTAACTTTTTTTTGGATTTTGGTCCACTGTGCTTAATAGCAGCCAAATTCTGATGCAATCCTAGCACCTAATGACATACTATTCATATTTTTCTTTGAGGAAAGTGATTGGTGGCAGTGTTTGTTAAGCAGATCCATTTTACTAGGACACGTGCACATACATTGTGATTCCTCATGTCGTTTAGGAAATGGTTGTGCACTCTCTCTATTTGAGGCCTGATGGTCCTATCCTTTAAACTGATGTATATCAGGAGTAACTTCCCAGAAATCAATGTTATTACACCAGTGTAAGATAGAATCATGCCTTGTATGTTTAAAGGAAGTTCAATAATGCATATTTGGTAAATTGACATTACTTTACAATAATTCAACTGTAATGCACACAAAACTAAGATCCATTACTTTCAAATAGGAGAATGCTATGTATACAGTAAACTTACTTTGCTTCAACAGACTTGTACAAGGACTTGTTTTCATTAAATCTGGCTTGAATTCAACTTAAAATATTGTTTTCTTTCTTTTTTTGTCTTCCTGTCCATAATTATTCCTCTGCAGTGTGAAAATACCACAGCCTATGTTTGATGTCTTCACCACAGTGGAATGCTTTTAAACTTAACGAAGAGTTGCAATAAATCAGTACATTTCATTCTGCTTTCTATCATCAACACATATATACTTTCTTTAGTATTAATCCCCTCAGAGATTCTTAGAAATCAGAAGGACAAGCTAGAAGTAATTGTTGTTAACTTGTAAAAGGATGGTGCTGGCATCATACCTGATAGTTATCTTGTCTTCATCTGAAATAACATTTTGATATTGCCCAATTATTAATTCTTTGATATTAGCAGTAAAACAGCATGGGATGGATTATGACATTTAGCCCAGCCCTGCTTTGGGGTGGTGAAGCCCATGGGACTGCTCACTGTACATAAAATTAAGCATGTTCATAAATCTTTGCAGGATTGGTACCTTAGATTGTAAACCATTTGGGGCAGGGACTATATCAAACTTTGTGCTTTTGTTCAAAACTAGCATAATGCATCCTGATTGATAGCTCTGGGTACTACTTTAATATTATACTAATTGTAATCATAAATCTCATGAGAACAGACTTTGTCAGGATTTCTGCTATATCTTAGTTCCAGACAAGTGGAAATACTTTGAGGATAGATTTTGCTCTAGGTATTTTAGTATTTACCCATCTGTTCTCAGTGCACGTTCAGAACAGGAAATACAGATGGGAGTGAACCAATCGCCTGTTTCAACCCCTTGAACCTGAGAAATTTTGGATCCATATTTGAACTTCCCATCAGGATCCTTGCTCTATAATGGGCAAGACAAAAACCCAGGTCCTGCCGCGGCTCCCAAAATTTGGGAAAGCTCAGACCCATCTCTACCCAGAAGTGATAAAATACACTAAGAGTTTATAAATAACACATACACGCTCTCATCTCATTGGCATAATTGAACATCATGAAAGGCTTTGGTCAATTTAAGTTTGGATAAAGATTCAAGTGAACTCTTGTACTATCAGAACCAGTTTTCCCACCCCGCCTCCCAGTGACATAATTATATCTTAATTTAAATAACTCTAATTAAACAACACTCTTCTGTGACACTGACAGGCATTGGCTTTAGAGGGTTTATTCCTGTGTCTAAATGACAATAGTAACCTATTAAGTAAAGGTGAAAACAGAGACGAATTATCTCATAGACTTCTTGATTTCTCTGGTTTTTTGTATATGCTTTGGTGAAATGGAGACTGAGTATGTGATTTTTACAAATAACAAATGTCTACAATATAGACTCTTATGTGCAGAGCCAGTGTGAGGCATAAGCAGACTAAACAATTGCTTAGGGCCCTGAGCAGCTCCAGGGCCCCCCCTATTAATTATAAGTATGTGTTGTGTGTGTGTGTGGAGGGGGGGCAAAATATTCCTGCTTAGGGCCCCCAATGGGCTAATACTGGCACTGGTTATGTGATGTGATGTCTGGCTTCCTGGTGGTCTGAAATTGTACTAGAACTCTGTTTATTAACCGAGGTTCCACTAGGGTCCAAGATATCAGTCCATAAAGTCATCACATTATTGTTTAGAAAAGCTAATTTAGCTCATATTTAAAGGTGTTTTATTTTCACTTATCTCTTCCTCTGAGTCCTGGACTCGTGATAACTAAGGTACCTGACTTATAGGTAGGGCAAGACAAGAAATAGTCCCAGTAAACATTTTTAAACTACTACTAATAAAACATTCCTAAAATAGTTATCTGCTGTATATTCATTATATACAAAATGCTTGATGGCATAAACAGAATTAAAATGTTATTGGCACTTTGTTTGGGATGATCTGCATCAGAGCTTGAACTGGGGGAAAGCAGGGATATGGTGGTACTCTCACAGACTCTGCCCACAAGTCAAGCTCTACCTACTTGAGTTAGCAAAATGACCATGCAGCACAGGTGCTGAAACTAGGGATGCTGGGGGTGGTGCTGCACCCCCTGGCTTGACATGTTTTCCATTATATGCAGGGTTTACAGTTTTGGTTCAATGGCTGTCAGCACCCCCACTATAAACACTGTTCCAACACCTCTGCCATGCAGGTATTAATCAGACAATGTCCACTGGGCTTCTCAGCTTGGCATCCCCTCACTTGGGTCAGATGCACCCTTGGACAGACCAGATTAAGACATAGCATAGGCTTAGATCCTTGTCTCCCAGATTTGTGTGATGATCTCAGAATCTAAGTTCATTTAAAAAAATATTTTTAGCCCTCATGGTTCTAAAGAAAAGTCTCAAAATGTGACCTTAGTGTAATCAATATATCGATGTCTGTCTGCTTGAGTCTGCTAACAGCCTCCAGCAGAAGGCAGGGAAGAAGCACTTGGCCTCATATCCATAACCAGAGCATTTCTCAGGGGAGGGAAGTGCTGGCTTGTTGCATTGCTTGGATGTCCCACTTAGCTCTGTAGCAGTGGCTCTGTCAGTGGGATTTGGATGTCGTCCTGATTTCTGTGGAATTGGCTTCTCTTTGGTGAGGCTTAAATACAACTCTAGGGCTCTGCTCCACCCATATAACCTTTAGACTCCACAGGTCTTATTGACGGGAGGAAATCTTCCCCCAAATTGTATCCACTTGTGCCACCAAAATAAGACTGGATTCCCAAGATATAGAGTGATGATTACAGATCTGCAACTTTCTTATATGCTTTGCAAGCAGTGAAATAGTTTAGCAGATAGTTTAAATAATCATCATTGAGCATCTGAGTTAATACTCCATTGTGATGAAATGAGTACTCACTCCCCTCAGAGCTATTGTTTCAGACTCTCTGCAAATGAAGGTATGTGTCACTACATTGGTTTATACTTGTGAAAAAAACCTTGAAAATATTAAACAAATATGGGCTACAGACTTCATTTTTTTTAAATGAAAACTGAGGTTCTGGAGAACAATACAGCACCCTCGGAAAAGTGCCAGGTTATCAACCCAGGGTGACTTTCTTAGGCCGATTTGAGCCCTTATTGCTATCTTTCTCTTGTGGCTTTTGCAGTCATGCGGAATGCAGCCATCCCAAACTCAGGTTAATAAAACCTATACAACTCAAAAATGAAACCTTTTTAAAGCCAGTATTTATTTATTTAGGAGCTGTTGGATCCCAAACAAATCTTTTAAAAAACTATCAGATTTCTGTTACTGATAGTTATGTTACTTAGCAGCAGATAATACATTATCTTAAAGATGACTGTGATGAATGCCATCTATGTACAACATATTGTAATTTAAAGTGCAGAGTACTTGAATATAAAGAAGTACTAGTAAGAAACGTAATTAGAGCTTTGGAACACCCATCGACTAATCAACGCTTTGCACATGTGCAGTGAAATACCTAGGCTATAAGGTTTCCAGTTGTCTTTGCTATTAATGTATGACAGCTATACTTTACGTTTTGCCTTGGGCTAAACTCATTTTCTGTTGACTACATCTAAGGCATATAGCCAACTCTTAAGTTCACTTTGGGGTTATGAGGTTTACATTTTATAGGTACTAACGTATAGATACAACAGTTAGCTGGATGTTTTATAATTGGAGTCTCACTCTCCTTTTGTGGGCACTGAACCAGATCGGCTGTATTAGTTTATTGCCCAGAACTCTTCACATTGAATTACTTAGGTTGCTTGTTCATAAAAGAAAAAAAGAAAAAGAAAAAGAGTCTGCTAGCTTTGTGTAAATTCACCATCAATTTATGTTGAAATACAGGGTTTTGCCACTGGTTTGCTTTTTGTTTTTGTGTGAAGATAACTGTGTAACTAATGGTTGGCTCTACTGAACAATTGCATTATTGTTGCACTTAAATTGCTCCTAGAGGCCCATTTTAGCGTGATAAAAAATTATAAATGAATAAATTAAACTCTTTCAATGTACAGGCATTTTACAACAGCTAATAACTTCAGAATTGATCTCTTTTGCCTATTTTTTTAAAAAAATGTGTGTGTATATAGAGCACATGGGGATCATTCAATGGTTTAATTACTCTTTATTTCTGGTGTTTACTGAAATTGTACATCTCAGATGCACTGGACCAAATTCTGCTCTAAATTACCTGTGTAACACTAGTAATCCCTGTGAGGGACCCCAGTGAGCAGAATTTGGGCTACTGTTTTTTTTTTTTAATGTATTTTAAAATAGAGCCCTATTGAAAAGTAAAAATTTGTTAAGTAATCCTGCAGGGTATCCAGTCCAATTTCAAAGGGCTTTTTTTTGAAGGATGCAGATAAGTAACAATATCTTGCAAATTTATTATGTATGGATGCTCTTTTAACCAAGCACAGAACAAGACAGAGCTAGGAAAGAAACTGTCAATTTGTCAAAACCAGCCTTGTTTGAAATATATGCAATACAAACTTCAAGAATTATTTGTGTTATAGAGGAGAATAAGTGATGAAGTGGAAAGGTTAGCTCTTATTGCAGACATCACTTAAACCTGTCTTCTTTTTATAGAACCATAGGTGTAGCTAGCACTTTTACAGGCATATAAAAAGACAAGGTACTTACCCTTGTAAGTTTACAATCTATACACTTGTGCTTAAGCACTTTGATGGATCGGGGCCTTAATCAGACCAAACTCACAGTAAAAATGAAACAGAAAATTGTGGGCTAGGGAGAGAGCAGTAAATGGGAAGTGAACACTGCTCTTGGGGAAGCACCCCTTAATCACATCAGATGGCACTGTACAAAACCCATAGAAGACAGGGTTTCTACCCCAAGAAGCTTACATGCACAGTTTGATAGACAGTGACACTTGCGACACATTAGATACCAGATAACCAGAATATGGATCAAAGCAGTCCAGACATCTGTTTTCCAACAGCTTTTGCAGATTAACAGTGCCATGCTTCCTAGAAGAAATGTGATTTTAGGTTACTGGGATGAGTTTGAATAAAGGGATAGGATGATTTTTCAGTGAAGATGGAAATGGATCCAGTTCCAAGCATAAAGCGAAGCATGAAAGGAGGCATGAAAATGAGAAGGATAAGGATACTACAGGGACCTGCCAGAATGAAGAAAATGGTAGAAAGGAATCTTTTAAAAAAAACACATTTAATTCCCTTTCAAACCACAGGATAGAACAAACATGAGCAGCAGCGCTAAGGCTAGGTTTGCCCACTGTGGCACTCATATAAGGGGCAGATCATGGCAGTCTACTGCAAAGAGAGAACTGTCTTTCGGGGGAAAATTGGCAGGGAAAATCAGGACATCTATTAGTTTTGCTTCCACCCAAAACCGAGATTTGTTCTAGCCACGTTCTAGCCACAGCCTCCAGGCAGAGAGTCCATTTTCAATGAACAGTCACCCAAACAAAACTCTTCTTGCGCAAAGGTTCAAATAGAGCGACTACAAAAGGTGTGCCTCCATCACTAATCTAATCCAATCCTAATTTGCTGAAAAACAGGTGATTTACCCATCTGGACTAAGAAAACATACCAGCCTTCCCCCAGGCTGGAGTCCAGGTATCCAAATCTAAGAACTTGTATACAGTAGAACATCAGAGTTACAAACACCAGAGTTACAAACTGACTGGTCAACCATACACCTCATTTGAAACTGGAAGTATGCAATCTGGCAGCAGTGTGCTCATGTGAGCACGCGCGCGTACACACACACACACACAGAGTACAGCACTGTGTAAAATGTAAACTACTAAAAAAGGGTCAGTTTACAAAAAAAAGATTTGACAAGGTTAGAAACTATTTCTGTGCTTGTTTCATTTAAATTGAGCAGCATTTTTTTCTTCATAGTGAAGTTTCAAAGCTGTATGAAGTCAATGTTCAGTTGTAAACTTTTGAAAGAACAATCATAACATTATGTTCAGGGTTATGAACATTTCAGAGTTATGAACGACCTCCATTCCTGAGGTGTTTGTAACTCTGAGGTTCTATTGTATGTCCTTTTAAGCCCAATCAATTAGAGTAGGCTTATCAGTTTCCTGCTAAAATCATTATTGTAATAGGCATAAATATAACATTAACATGTTGGGAAATTATTTTATAAATCTCATTTAATTATAATCATGAAATCAAAGCTGAACTAATTTTCACCTGAATTGCAATTAACACCGCAGAAAAGCCCTCTAATCTTCTACTTTTGAGCAAAATGAATTCCTTTTTTTTACTAGGTGTGTCCAACATCTAGCACAATGGGGCCATGATGCAAGTCTGTAGGTGCTATCATAATGCAAATAAATAATGATGATGAGTAAAAGTAACTCTACATATAACCTGAACACATTTAACTTTCTCAATTATGGATATGTGTCCAAAACCTACCTGTGACTGCTGCCTCTTAATTACTCACTCACTTGCGAGTGGAGGAATCAGGTCTACTGAAACAGCCTCTGTATATATATTATAGAAAAGAAACCAACTTAGTTGTATAAACAACTATGTGAACTGTACCACATCCGGCCAAAAACAAACGTGCTATCAATCACTTTGGTAAGCTCATGATGGGTATGTGCGTGAGACCTTCAAACAGAGCAGGAAGTGCATACAAAAACATTAACCAGTGTGCGAGTTTCAATCTCCAGTAAAGCCTTAGCTGCTACCGTAGCAATTCAAAGCAAATGAGTTCCCCATTAGCTGTCTCTTAACAACAGCAACAAAGTAACTTCTAGGTTTTTAAAATTAAGTCACTGAAGAAAACTGTGCCCCCCTGCCAATGCCTAGGACACTGCACAGCCAACTAGCATGGGTATAAATAGCAGTGCAGATGATAAAACAAGACTAAGAGTAGAGTGGAATGCCCATGCCTGAACCCCCAGGCTATATACCTATGTGGCTCTCTACGTGCCCAGTCAGTGCTTCCCACATCCATGCTCCTGTCTTTAGCAGTGTAGTGTCCTCCTGCCTCCCCCCTGCCAAATCCTGTCAGTCCGGCATGTAGCTACACACCATGGGTGACAAGTATGGGTGAAGCCTGCCTTTCAGTGCAGTGTGTAGCTACCCCTGCAGTGCCCATAATCTATGTGCTGCCATAAGTATAGACATAGCCTAAAAGTAGTGCGTAAAATCTTGGATAGGGGTCATGATGGGGATACTTTAGGGAGCAGAGAGGTCACAACTTGAATGCTGGTGATCGCCTGGGGGTTGCTGAGAGAAGTTTTGAGACACTTGTAACTTTCACTGGTTGGGGGTGGGGGGATGAGCTGTCCCTTGGCAGCACCCCCCACCCCAGATTGAGGGAACAGAGAGGTGGCATAGATTCACCTTTTCCCCCTAGACACTGAGATCTTCTGATGCATGTAGCTTGGATGGACCTAAAGGTTTGAAATCTCTGTGTATCTGTGAATGTGAATGCAAAATGGGTGTAAATGGAAAGCAGGATAACTGGCAAAATGAATGGAGCTTACATTGCCAGAGCCGGCGCTAAGCATAAGCAGACTAAGCAGTTGCTTAGGGCCCCAAGCAGTACACTGTACACAACCAGGGGAGAAAAGGGAAGTCACAGGAAAAGTAAATACACAGAAGTTTGTAAAATAAACTAGACTCTCCCTCCCTATATATCTCCGCATGAAAACCAAGTGGGCAACTGGCAACTCAGCCCTGGCACCTCTCACTGACTTCAATAGAAGCCCACACGGTATCTGAATTTGGTCCTCACAGAGTTGCAAATCAGTAAGGTGAGACAAGGTGGGTGAATAGTATAAATTACACTCATTTTACACACCAACCTAATATCAGTTTGGTGCAAATTAATGGCTACTTACACACAATTTATTTCCAGTATGTAATTTACACACTTGTACAGTTACAATTTAATTTAACTTTAAGGGCCAAATCTTGATCCCCTATTGTGGCTACTATGTGCTGAAAGGCTGGCACAAAACAGCCACAAAGCTGTTTAGTCTGTTTAGCCCCCAGTCAGCCCCACAGCAATGGGCATGGCCAGGGAAAAGAAACATGTACAGAATGGCCTTGTGCTCTGGCTGTCCCTGATTTCCACAACAGTCCCCAGGGGGCCCTGAGTCCACCCTAAGTGTTCCTCAGGACCAAACCAACTTACAACCATTTTTGTATGCCCCAAGCCAGTCACCAAACATCTGATCCTGAGGATCTAGCCCGTATGCTTCCAAAAGTGTCTGAGAGGCCCCAGGTTTCCATTACACCCACATGCAAACAATCACAAATAATGCACAATGGATTTGCAGGTGACTCATCACAAGCCACTCTGAGAAAAGTGTTAAACCTAAAAAAAGCAACCCATGACCCAAGCAATCTCCACCAATACCTTTAGCAAAATAAAGGGCTCTGTTGCAAATGAATGTCAATGGAGCAAAGCCCTGTGATGTGTGGAATACAGTGAAAAAGCACACTGAGGATTTGGCTGCATGTTGCTGGCAAAGGGCACTAAAAGGGTGTGATTTGTAAAGCTTTCTAATGTGCTGCGCTCTAACTGCCCCATGTAGACCCTGTTGGTCTACTCTAAAAGGTACCTAGTTTGCATTAACATAGTCCTATTTGGAAACAGGACCATGTTAGCACAAAGCAAGTAACTTTTAGTTCACACCAGCAGGGTCTCCATGGGGCAGATAGAGTGCAGCATGTTAGAGTGCTTTACAAATCATACCCCTCTGTCATGCTCTGCCGTGCCATGTAGACAAGCTCTTATAATATCACTTTTTGCTACCAGAAGCCATAATTAAAACTAAATACATGGTTGAATTAAATATATTGTACTGAATTATGCTCCAGGTCAATGAAACTATTAACCGATTGATCTTCAGAGTAGGACAGGTGACAACCTAAATGTATCCAGTACTTTCTTTCTCCTTAGTCTGTTTTGTAGTATACAGAAAAGGAGAAATGGATAAATGAAGCGTTGTCTAAGTCACTGACATACAACCTTAAAAAAGTGCCCTTCCTGTGACGTCTTAATAGTATACACTTGAGGAGCAGACCAAACTGATTCTAGGTTCTTTTTTCATATATGGTCTTCTTTGTAAATGGTAAGGGATGTGAGAAAATAATTCCATTCTAAATTCAGATAAGCCTCAAGCTTTTGGTGGATAATCTCAAGCCAAGTTGGTGAAGGAGAGCAGAGAATGCATGGCATATGCTCTGGAGCTCCATATACTACAAGAAGGGAAGACCTTATCAATTCTCAGTAGACACAAGAGCTTGTTTAATGGTATCAATTGTTCTACACTCTGGAATGTTAACCTTGCAAAAAAACCATACGCCCTGAAACGTGGTATGAGAGACAAAGGAGAACTATGAAGTGTATCCATTGCTTTTTATATTGGTCACAATTACAAAGTTTCTTCAGTCAGAGAAAGGTGAAATAAAACACATATGCATACCCAATATTGTGGACATGCTGTTGCCTGATTTATTGGTTGCGTTTTAACTAGAATTCCCATTTAGCATTCTGTGGTTTGACAGGATGCTGCCTCAAGATCAGAGCCAGAATTATTCGAATTCTTACTCTGATGAGGGCCCCAGTGTGACCGGTTCCCCCTAGGGTGCCACCTGGAACTGTGGTACCACTGAGCTCGCCTGATGCACCAGCCTGGGCTCCCTTTACACTGTACTGCTGTGACAGGCCCTCAAGCCCCCTCCAGCTGACATAAAGGTAGGGACACACCCAGCTGCAGCTACATACAGATGCTGAAATCAGCTCTGCATGGGAAGGAACTAGCTAAAGAACTGCCTAGCTACTCAAGTGCACACCCCTCTCTGGAGGGTAAACCCAAAATTATACCATCTTGCGCTGCACAGGGAACTGTACAGCGTAAGTTCATGATGTTCGCTCCCTCTCTCAATGTGGGGAGAAATATACCCAGCTTTCTGCCCCAAGTTATGACTCCCACACATACTCGTTTTAGATAAAGCAAAAATAAATGTATTAACTGCAAAAGGTAGATTTTAAGTGATTATAAGGGATAGCAAACAGATCAAAGCAAATTACCTAGCAAATAAACACAAATACAATCTAAGCTTAATATACTAAAGAGGTTGGATATGAGTAGCAAATTCTCACCCTAAATGATTATTTAATCTGGCTGCAGGCTCTTAAGGGACAAGCTGCACTTGTTTTCAGCTAAAACCTCAGGTGTTCCATTAACAGGCTAGAAACCCCTCTAGTCTGGATCCAGCACTTCCCCCCAGTTCAGTCCTTATTCCTCAGATATTTCCAAGAGTCTCCTTTGGGCGGGGAGTCAGTGAAGAACCACAGTGGTGTCACTCCCCCCCTGCCTTAAATAGCTTTTGCATATGGCGGGAACCCTTTATCTCCAAGCTTGGTTCCCTTGCCTTTCAGTGGAAAAACACTGGTATTCCAAGATGGTGTCCAATACCAGGTGATCTGGTCATATGCCCCTGTAGTGTCATATCAGCCATGACTCGGAGGCTGTTTGTAGTGTCCTCAGGAAGGCTCCCGGATGGAAGATAAACTTTTTCTAAGGCCTATTGTTTTCTCTAATGGCCCTTCCCAGTCAGCCATCTACCTAGTGCATTCTGCCTAGTGGGTGTTCCCCAGTTGTAAACACATTTGTAATACAGATTTATAGTCAATATTCTTAACTTCAGATACAAAAATGATACATGCATACAAATAGTATAATCATATTCAGTAAATCATAACCTTTTCAATGATACCCACATGACCTATCTTGCATAACATATAGTTATGCCATAATCTGTCATAATAATATCTTTATGAAGAATAAGGGATGCAGTGTCACATCCAGTGTGCACAGGAGAGACACTCACACTTAGGAAAGGCCTTCTGACCTTGTAATATTTTTATTAGCACAATTAGCAAAATCACAAACACTCCAACCCTGCAATGTAGCTAGAGATAATACAGATAATATTATGTATGTTTCCGTTTTATTCTAGTGCTCGCTCGCTTGCTCCACCCCCCATTTTTAGGCAGTAAAACTCACCTTTCATATATCACTTGTATAGGGTGTTATTTAGCAATAACAATGTAAACAAAATGGAAGAGGCATGTAGCACTATTTTTCTATGTAATGTACATGACAATTGATCTTATAGTGGTAAGGGAGATTCATAAATTGGGTTGTATTCCTCAGTGTGTATATATAAACTATTTCTTGGTGAATAGAGCCCTCGGTGACATTTAGTTAAATGAGACTGATTGCATTAGATTGTACAGATTCAATTAAATCATCTGTTATTCTGAAAGTCAGAGTATGGCACCAAACTCCCACTGTTCATTAAGAATGTATGAATGTGATCTTTGGTGTATCTGCCTTCCGTTATGGTTTGCACTATTGTAGCTTATCAGGGCATGTTGAGTTGTGCCAAGTGTATTGGCTGGTATTCCTTCAAATTCTGACTCCCAGTATTAATATAGGAAAATCTGGCTGTTCAGCTGTATTTTCTCTGTTCTTCATTTGGGATTCTAAATCGTCCCTAAGCATTGTTTCAGATTCAGAATGCTGAGAGGGCTTCCTGATGCTCTTAGATACCATTGTCCTTTGCGTCTGCAAGCTGATATTTAAGGAGAAGTCTTGTGTAAATTCTTTTTCGCAGCTATCTAATACCTTATTATATTAAACAGAGCACCTGCTAGTATCCAGATGGCCTTTATGCAGAATTTATCCTGTGCCCCTAAGAATTAACAGAACATCAGCTAGTTGCAAATAGTATTGTTATAGCTTGTGACTTCAGAAAAAAGCTCTTTAGCCACTCTACCGTTCCATCCCCATATTGTAACTATGAGATTGTCATTCACCCAAAGTGCCAGCATGGGGGAATAAAGAAACATACACTTGCCATTCATTTCCTTATGTGGGCTACATGATCTGGGTAGTGGTGTGAGTGTTTAATGCCCTCTGAAGGGCCATTGGGGTGTGGATTGGAGGGACCCATAGTTTCACATACACACCCCCAGCAAACTAGCCAGCAGCAAAGTACTTCCCTCCTGAAGCAAGGGGACCAATTTACGAGTTACAGCCTGGTTCTTGGTCTGCTCCTGGGACCACACAACTGTGTGCACCCCTTACTCAGGGCTGTTGGCAAAGCTACAAATTAGGCCTTTGCTTTCTTCCCAAAGATATTCAGGCAAAGAGCAAATTGGCTTTCTGGCCCAGCAAAAATCATCCCTGATATTTAGGAGATTACTTCTGAAAACAGACATATAGACAAAATCCATCCCAAATAGAAAGCTTTTTAAAAATGAAGAGGGTGCCTCCCAGGCTGATCCTGGCCTAATGATTTAGAAAATAAAGCCCTGATTGCTCACCTTTTAGACTCCTATAACTTATGGGGAGCATCGTCTCTCCAACCTTTGTATATCATTTGGTGATAATGGAAGAATATGCAGGATCCAACGAATGTGCATTCAGAAGCATAACTTTAAAGAAACTTTTTTTTCATAATTTAATTGCAGGTGAAGTAATTGTTAGACTCTCAGTGAAGAAGATGTCATTGTTTTTAGTTGCTCTGTGTGTTGCTGATATTTCTTTTCCTATGAGAAATAAGTCAATAAACCCTTATCCCACTTTAATCATGGATGAATCCTCCACTATTGAGTGAATTCTACATTTATTTTTCCTGGTCGTAGTCATAATCATTTCAAGTTATTTTACTTGAGGATTTTGGTAGTATTCTGCAAACAGGGAGCTAATTAGCTTTTTGCTTTGAGAGTAATAGCTAAGTCTGTATTATTACTTTAAACTGGCTTTGTGGATTGTCACACAGAATTAGTTTTAAGCTGCATGCTGAATCAGTCCCTGAGAAATATGTCGGCTAAAATTTGTCTTAGTATGCAAATTTTAATGTAGTCAATTAAAAACGGGATCAAAGGAGAAATCCCATTTGTTTATTGAATTTGTTCTTAAGACAACTGATCTAATTTTTAAGCAGTTTTCCAATATAATTTCTAAGTAAGGTAAAATGTAGCATATTCTTTAGAATTCTGATGTATATCAACTCCTATGGCCTTTTCCTATAATATGAAGTGCTGCAATCATTCTGTGGTGTCAAAAACTGTTTGGATTGCAAGACAGATGGGACTTTCAAAATGAAATGTACCTATGACTGTTTGCTACTATATATATAAAACGTCTCATTTAGTCTCATCTGCGATTTTCCAAGAGGAAAATGTTACCAGAAGTAATTTATCTCAGTCCTACAGGTTCGGATCATTGAATGACCATCTCCAGACAGGTCTAGCAATTGCCTTTCTATTTTTTTAAATCAAACTTATGCCTTTTTGTCTGGTGTAACATTAACACTTTCATGCTATTTATGATACTAAAATTATTGATAAATTGACAGGATATTGAAACAAGCCTATGTAAACAAAACATGAGAAAAATAGAAGTTATTCAACTTAAGCTTTCAGGCCCTGGTTCATCAAGTTACCTGTGTGTGTGTGTGTGTAACATTAAGCATTTAGAACACGATTCAAGAAAGCATCTCTATTCAGCATAACATTAAAGCCTATGCTTGTGGTTAAGTGCTCTGCTGGACTGGGACTTACCCCCTTGCTATACCCGTCTCAGGTTACACAAGTGACAATGTGCCAGTTAATGGAATTGACCCCACTAACTTCACTCCCTTTAGTTGGGAGGACAAGTGTAATTGAGGGTACAATTTGTTTCATAATCTCTAAAATACAGCAATAGTTGCTGGTACGCAACGTTACTTTAACACTCTTACATTTGGATAAATTCCATTATTATTTGCTGCTGCCTTGTCACCATAGGCACCATCTTGTTGTAAAATTATTAAAAGCACACAAGTGATTTAGAAGCTTATAAGTGGGATTCACAAACATATTTGGGTACCTAACTCCCATCAAAATCGTGGCAGTTAAACACCTAAATACCTTTGTGAATCCCACCCTAGGTCTTATTTTCAGAAGTGTCTTAAGTACTGAGTTTAAATCCCACTGATTTTCAGTTAGATTTAATCCACTTGGATTAAGCTAATTCAGAACAAGGCACTTTTATCCACGAATAACAAAAATAAGTGTGTCCACACAGGGAGTTAAACAGGAATAGTTAATCAGGAATAGCTATTTGGCTTTAAATTCACACCCTCTCTTAATCTGAATTAATTTCCCGGAATAGGCAAGTCCTAAGAGGTGTGTCTACACTGTGGGGACTGTAGCAGCATAGTTATGTCACTGAAGCTATGTTGGCATAACCCTGTAGTGTAGATGCAGCCCCTCGTGTAGATACAGCAGGGATTTTTCTGTCAATATAGGAACACCACCTCCTCAAGCTATGGTAGCTAGGTCGATGGAAGCATTCTTCCATTGATTTAGCCGCACCTACATTGGGGGTTAGGTTGACATAGCTACATGACACAAGGGTTGGATTTTTCACGTCCCTGACAGATGTAGCTATGTTAACCTACATTTTAAGTGTAAAGCAGGCCTTATTCTCTCTGTATAATCCCTTCTATGAAATGGGAGATCAGAGATGTTGTGAGGATAAATAAATGCATTAAAGATTGTGAAGTCCTCAGTGATGGGGTCATATAACTACCAATAGTAGGTAGGTCAGTCACTTGGGGTCTTTTCAAAAATTTTCCCCAAGTTTAGAAAGGTCTAGACTCCAAGCAGGGTAGTTCTCATTCCCCTCTTCCCCCCAGTTTACTGATAGATTATTGTTGAAACGGTTAATGGAAGAAGTGCATTTTGAGAATAAAGAGAAAGTTACTGTTGCTGCATACAAAAAAGGAGATGGTTTCACGCATAGAGTATAGCAACTAATTCTTAGAGCTGATCAGAGAAACTTTGATGGAACCATATTACATCTGAATAAGCAGGTCTGCTGAAATCTAAACGGTTCACAAAACTGGGTCAATTTCACCAGAATTTCATTAAGGAAGAAAACCAGAAAAAAGTTACAACCGGACCAAAACATCCCACTTGGACAGTTTTGGAATGAAACATTTTAATTTAATGACTGTTTAATTTGAAAAACCTTAAATTTTGTATCATGTTATCTATTATAATATACTATAAAAGTCAAAATCAAAATGACACATTTGAATTTTGTTGAAATAAAACATTTTGATCAACCCCAAACTTTTTTTCTTCAGAATTTGCATTCACAGAGAATTTTGAAATTTTCCATTTTTGTACCAGTTTGGAATGAAGCCAAATTTTGAAATCTCAAAAAACGTAAACTTCCATCCTCTGCACAGCTCTAATAATTACAAGATTTACCTTTCAGAGGATGGTGACTTCACTGTGAGATGTCATGATGTATATGTAACTAAACAGAGCTGATATAGTTCTGTTCACTTAAAGAAAAAATATTTGGCTATGAGATATTTATGGATGTCTAACTTCAACCTTTAACAAGGGCAGGTCAGAAGGGAGTAAAAGTGGAGACACGTAGTTCTGTCTCAGGTCAAATCTCTCCAGATCAAACAGTGAGGTCACTAAATTTGGATTTCAGAAAAATAATTCACTTGTAGTGAATTGGTTCTTGTCTTATCTACAGAGTAAGTGTTATTGTATCCCTGTGAGGCTGCACACTTTGAATCTAGACCCTTGTTCAACAACTTCAACAGTCACCCTAACAGTTAATCCTTCTTTCAATGATAAGGAGTGAGAGGATTTTACAGGCTGCAACAGTGGAAATGTACCTTTACCTTGATAAGAGAAAAAATGATTTTTTCCCCTGCTATTTTTTGTAACAGAAGAAAATGTTCAGTAATGAGAATTAAATTATGTTACATAAATATTGAGGCTGCTATTTTGTTTCCAGTTAAGTTGAAGTTGCTTCATCATGGGGTTTAATTCTTCGTTCAGAATGCTATGTTGTTAAGAACCTTTTTGATGTGGGACTTCTACTGTAGAATGTGAGGACAGCCTTGTAAAGGACACGACTGCAGTGGCTCTTCCTTAGGCTTCCCAGACACATGGGTCTTTTAAAAAAACCCTCTAATAATAATATACTGACTTAACATCACATCCCCTTTATTGTCAATTTTATGGGAATTTCTGCAGTGATCTTTCATGAATAAAGTAGATGTTGGTGCCTGGGGTTTATGTGTACATTTTTGAATGAATTTAGTCCTTCTATAAAATAATACATTTTTTGGTTTTATTCAATTATATTTTACCTCATGTTCTCTCTCTCTCTCTCTCATATGGGCACATGCACTTTCCCTTTTATTTTGTATTATATTATAGTGAATGCTGATGAGTGGAATTTGGTTTATAAGGATTTTTCCCTATATGTATATTCTTTCTTGTGTAGAGTGCATCCCTATATGGCAATACCTGTCTTTAATTTTTAGCTATAGTAAGCCAATAAGCAATGAATAAAAATAATTAAACTAGCATTTCCTGGTCGTGAAACAAGAAAAGGGGGTGACTAAAAAGCATCTTTTTCTATTAAAAAAGATCCTTGATCCTGAAAAATATCAGAAGGGAAAAAGAAAACTGCCACCAAAGAACTAATTAAGAAACATGTCCTATTCCCTATCTCCCACTGCCAGACCCAGTCTCTGATGCTGATGGAGACACTGCAGTTTCAATTACAGAGTGAATACAAGGATGCTAACCGTATAGAGACAGCATGCAGAAAAGGAAATCTAGGACTGGGAGTCGGGTGTTCAGAGTTCTTCTCTAATCTGTCAATAACTTACTCACACAAAACTCCCATTCAGAGCAGTTGGAGTTTTGCATGAGTATATTCTAGGGGGCTGGATCCTATACTGTGAATCAAATCACAGGGCAAAAAATAATTTAGTAATGCCAGTTACAAGTGGGTAAAAATAGGAAGGCTGGGGACTTGACGTTTCTTAGGTGATTTTTCAGACCAATAGCAGTAAGAGCAACAATGTTTTGTTAATTTCTCTTTATTTATATACAGATTTCTAACTAGCATCCATCACCTCAGTACATGGGCATCTTACAACAGTAAGACCAAACTCAAAACTGGCAAAAATTAAAATATTCTGATACCCAACTGGATTAGTGAATTCATGGACTAAACAAAGGCCTGGCCATACAAATAAACGGACTGCTTAATGGACACATTATTTATGCTATATTCCTCTAGCTGCATGTCATTCTTTTTTGCCTTTGAGACCCATGCCACACACACACTGTAAACGTCTCACCAGTCCCAGTGTAGTTAGTTACAAGCCAGACTCACATATACACAGAGGTCATGGAGTCAATAGAATTCACATTTCTTTCTGGCCACATGTCCTTTCTTTCTTGGCATGGAAAAAGTAATTAGCTCTCCCCTCAGCTCCCACACACTGAGGATGGAGCTCTTCATTTCCTTTAAGAGGAAAGGATTATGCATCCTTTTTCTACTGGGTGAGCATCAGAAAATGAAAGTCATTAGTAGCTTCAGTGGGTTTATTCCACAAAGGTTTTGGTGAGCTCTTGTTTTTTTGAAGGGAGGGCAATTCAGTTCACATGACTTTGAATTTAGAATTTGGGGTATAAAAGGAGCCTGAAAAGCTCAGGGAAAAACTAAAGATGACAAGTTTTACCTAGTTTGAGGTAGAACCATACTAAGGTCCTGATTCTGTACAGGAAGGGAGAACACTCTAGTCACATGAGTAGTTCTGTTGAACTCAATGGGGGCACTCACATGCATGTTTGCAGGACTGTGAGCAAAGCTGATCAATTTTGCATGGTTTCTAGACAAAGCCTTAATCCACAATCCCTTTCTTCTCTTTCCCAGATGTTCGCTCTGGTCCTAACAGATCAGAGCTCTTCTACAGTTTCCTCAACCCCTCTTACCCCCGTACCCCATACAACAGAAAGATTGGAGGGGGTTAGATATGAAGTTCTTGTTTGGCCCCATCTCTAGTTATCACCAGTCTCATCTGGTGGCATCAGATCTATGCTAAGAATATTTCAGTGGCCATATTCCTTATGTGACGACACCAGACATCAAATGCAGGCTATTCATTAAAAGAGCGGAAGTGAATAATGGGGGCTAAACTGAAACACCTGAAAAAAATTCCAGTTCAATTCAAACTGAAACACAAAAATTTCAAAAATTTTCCTCACAGTGAAAAAAAATCACAAAATTTCATTTTGAATCAACCAAAACATGCGGAATTGATTTGAAACAAACAAAACAAAAAAAATCAAGATTTTCATTTTGATTTGGTCACTGTGAGTGTTTTCCATCCCCCTCCATTTTAAAAACTGTCTGCAATTGAAATGCCATCCTGGAAAGTCAAAACAGAACATTTTGACTTTTCCTACACAAAATATTTTGTAATGAAAAAGTTTCAACATGTTTTAAAAAAATTCCAGCCCCCCAAATACAATTTGTCAAAAAAGTCACCCAGCTGTATTAATTAACCATACCAATAAACTTCCCTTTTCTACTTTTATTTTGTGAAAATAATTGAGTCCATCCACTTTATAATATTAATATATATAGACAGACAGACATACTGAATGGGCATTTCTTATGTTTGTTGAAAATGATGCAAGGCTCTTTCCAACTCCAAGCACTATGGGTAAAATTCTGGCCCCAATGAGGTCAACAGCAAAGTTCCCAATTACTTCAATGGGACCAGAACTTCATCCTATGAATCTATGTTCCTGTCCTCTCTGAATCTCTGACTAGTCATGTTCTTTCTTTCTCCTGACACATTCCTTCACAAGAGTGGTGTTAGATATATAATTAAGGCACATTCTCAGCAACAAATTATTGAAGAGTCTCCTTTATTCAAACTTCGAACACAAGAGGACTGGAATCCAAAGAATCAGATTATGATAGTAATGCATCTGAGTAGCTCTAGCACCATTATCTAATTACCTCGATACATTGGATAGTTAAGTGGAATCACTTCTGGTGATCAAAAGACCAAGGCCCTGACATCCCATGTTACTGACCTGACTACATTTTCAGTGTGCCCTTATGGGGAAAGGGTTGGAATAGGTAAGGGAGCAAGGGTATTGGGGGGTGCATAAGGCTGTGGAGGTCACTGGGGTGAACTTAGAAGACGAAGCCAGGGTTGCAATAATTTCTTCGCTGCATTCTCTACCTGAGGGACCTGCTTGCTGGAGAGTGTAGGTTCTTAGCAGGAGTGCTGTGGCAGGTCTCATCCTCTATAGAATAGCTGCACAATGGGCTTCTCGTACACCAGCCACATATGAGACCAACCCTGGGAACTGCTGCTTGTTCCTTGGATTGCCTGGTGCATAAGGGTCTGGTAAGTCTTTATGCTGCAGAGAAGAAGGGTTGATGCACTGCTCCTGCTGTAGTCACCAAAGGAGGACCTATTCCCATGAAAACAATGAGAGTTTTGTCATTGACGTCAGTTGGATCTGGAGTAGGCCCTTATGCATAGTGATTTTACTGTTATAAAGTCTATGGCCCAATTCTGCTCAACAACTTGTAGGATTAATGAGCCCCAAGTTAATAGCAATGCAGCTTCATTCAGTCTAAAATTTTATGGAAGATGGAATGTCCTACAGACTAGATAGATACCATTATAGTATAGCATAGATGCCATTTTTAAAGTAATGGTGGATCACTGAGAATTGAGTTTGGCAAGTCTATGGGAAATTAACTTTTTTACTAATCTAGCTTCCTTCTTTTTATTATGTTTTTGCAGTACACTATCAGTTTAGTTCACTATTTTTTGTCTTATCAATCTGTCTGATGAATGCCTTTGCTAGATGTCTAACGGATTGCATTGAAAAACATGCTGGACTACATAGATGAATGAAGTAAGCATCTACTGTGAACTTCAGTATGAAGGGGAGCAGGAGCATGGGCTTTCAAGTTATAAATATAGAGGTTTAGTTCATTTGCTTTTAAAAACTTTTTTCCCATTTCTTGCAGTTTGCTCCACCATTTTGTCTTGCTGTAGATTGCATTGTTTTCAAAGGGTCTGCCTGGAACAGGAAAACACGGATAATATGCAGCAACATACTGAGAATCATTAAGCTGATGTTATTTCAGGTCAAAATGTAATCAGGTTTCCTTGAGTTGAAAATGTTTAGTACATTCCTATGTGTCATATCACAAAGTAGAACCATATACCAAAATATCATCTCTTTGTAATGTTTGAAATTAATGAACATGATAACATAGTTAAATAAAATCGGTTTAATTCTCAGCTGTGCCAGGAAAGCTGAGGGCAGACTTGTCTCTGAGCCAACTTTCTGTTCCCTTGATCTTGCATCAGCCTGTGACCAAAATGGTTCTTTGTGTAAATTGATGCAGCCTAAGGACTGCTCTAAATTACCTGGACTGCAGCAGACCTTGTAGAACTGTTTACTAGCCAATGCCTGCCTCCTATCACTTCTTCTGCAACCCCTTGCTCCCCACAACCCTCTAAGTGGAGGTGTAGAACTGCTGGCAAAGTGGGAATCCTTGAGTGCCCTTTAGGGCAGCTTTCTGAACTGTGCCCAGTGACGAGAGGAAAAGAGTTAAGGCCTGATTCTGCCATTTTCACTCATAATAAGTAGTACTTTACTTCACAAGTAGTTCCGTTGATTTCAATAGGCCTACTTGTGGAATAAAATACTAATCAATGTGCGTGAAGGTGGCAGAATTAGATACCTCAGCTTCTAATTGAGTCAATTAATTTTGTGTTACATGGATTATTTCTTAATATTAAATATGTTCTGAAAAGGCAGAGTGCAAGTCCTAGCTGGAAAAAATGCTCCATAAATCTGCCGTGTTCAGAAGTATACATATCAAAAGATAACTTTCTTATCTCCAATTTATTCTGAAAAAAAAAAAACACTCTGGGGATTTTATTTCAAAAGATGAATAATGGACCAGGAGTCAGTGGAGTACAGCTACTATTTATCTGTTTTACAGCTATCAGTTTGAGTGCTAGAATAACACTGGAGAAACTAAATGCTTTTTTGAACATGGTGTAACAAACTCTATATTAATACAAAGTGAAAGTAAATTAAAAGCAGAAAGCTAAGTCTTAGATGCTAGACATTTTATTTTCTGGACAGTAACTCTGTTTTCTCCTGACAATGTATAAATATGCTTTCTTTACTTTTGCTGGACCATTACCTAAACTATCTCTTTAAAAAATTTAAATTGGTCTAGGAACAAGGGCACAATTCAGAATTCTTCCTTGACAGCAAATCAAAGATGTTAACAGCCCATTTCCTTGATTGAAATAGTTAATTTTACCACTGCTGTCTGTTTGACATGGATTATGATGACAGAAGCTATTCATTTTTCTAAGCCAAATGGGAAGTGCACACAGGCACCTCTGCCTCTGTTACAGACACATCTGCAGAGCTTTGAGAGAAGTCTTCAGATGTGTCTGATGATCAAATTTCAAAACAGCAATAACAGGCTAAAGAAACACAGTTGATGGGTTATTGCAGTTAAGTGAGAGAGAGAGGACAGTCATTAGTAGTCATGTGCATCCTGCTTTTGGATAATCAGAGATCATCTGAAGTTCAACATGTGACATTAGTTACATTTTGACATTTTCTTTCCAATGCTAGTTATGTGCAAAATTCTCTTATCAGAAGCAATAGGTAAAGACTTTAACTAAACTAACAGCAGCAAGTAAAACAGGAATTTGAAAATTTCTCCTTTGTGATAGAAACTCTAGACTGCACACATGGTGCCTTCAGGACACCAACTGAGAATAAAGCTGCTCTCAGAAGCAGTAAGTGATTTCATTCTATTAATGTCCAGGTGATTTGTGATGCCCATTATAGCATCACTAATGTGATGGCAAACATTTCCTGGGCATACCATGTTTCCAATGTTCTGCAGAACTTAGTCAGCTCAAGTGCTTGTGCAATGCCTGATTGAAAAAGACAGCCCCGGGGATTTATTCTTTTAATCAGTCAAAACTAATTCTGAAGCAAAAAGGTAACTTTTAACTTCCAAACATGGTGAAATAAACACAGCGTTAAGGAAAAGGAGATCCAAGTAAAACCGCAGACTGTCCAGGTATAGAAAAGTCAAGAGAAACAACCACAAAGCATGTCTATTCTGTTCTATATAGGTTCTTCTACTGCACTCATCACCCTAGCATCTGAACGCTTTCCATTAGTGGAGTAAGCGATGTGACTAATGTGTCACATGTTTGCTCTCTCATCCTCTTCCTGGGAGAATGGTATTTGCAGTGATGTGTTTTGTTCTGGAATATTTATATGTATACACATAGAGAAGGCAAGGTCAGAGAAATGTGCCTTGCACTTAGAGTAGAAGGAGCTCTGTTACGTGGCACATTACTGGAGAACTCCTGGCATCTCAGAAACACAGCTATAAATATAGAAAGACATGTAATTGTAGCTCCCACCCACAGCATATAAAATCGCTTCCTAAAAAATGACTTCTATAAATTCGAACTAATTTCATAGTGTAGACATGAGTGTTCCAGAATTTCACTTGCCCCCTAGTTATCTTTCTCCAAGGGAAGTCATCTCATATTTTATCTAAGTAAAGTTGATTGAAACACAGGGATAAATGACCAGGGCTCCCCTCTGTTCTGATAAAAGGAGGGAATACAGAAGAGGGAATGCCAGAGAAGCACTGGAAGAAGGCATCACTACCTCTGCATCATGTGCCTGCCACTCTGGGAGCCTATATAAAACCCTGTGTGCTAACACCATGTAGCTGAGAGTATGGTGCTGTGGAAAGGCACCTCAGGGTGGGTAGAACTAGGGAGCATCTTGTCCAGTTTCCTGAGGCCTCTTTCCCGTTCTCACTGGGATTACTGCAGGAGGATATGATATGGACTCAGGTGAAACTCATGCATTGAATTAGAGATTCTGCTCTATAGTAAAAATCTGTGAGAAAAGATAATAGCATTTCAAAGGCACAAGCAAGCCACTGGACCATCCTGCCTGTTTTCTTTTTCTTTCTTCCTTCCATGGCCATCTACCTATTTGTTCATAGCACAAAATCGCCACTTCCCAATGAACAGAAAACAAGGTTTTGTTCTATTTTGTCTTTTTGTAATGTTAGCAAAATGATCTATTGATGATCCAAAATATTTAACTAAATGAATGGGATTTTAGAATGAAGATAATATATCACTTTATACACTGTATTGAGATTTGGATCCTATATAAAACAAGACAAATGAATCAAAAAAAATACAGTAAAATCAATATTGATTATTAGGAGTAAAAGTGCTGTAATTGAGGCTGTAAAATCTTTTAAGATCCAAGGGAAAAAATTTCCAGTTAAACTACAATAAATTACTCCTGAGTAACTAGAATATTCGCATGGAATTTAGTGTCATTATATCAGACTCTCTCTAATAAAAAATAGTGTATTACTAATTTTGCCATGAAGGCTATTACAGGGATAAGTGTTAGTTTAGTGTTATTTTGGCAAGTTACCTTTTTAACTAATATTTCATTACATTCTACAGGAATCTGCTTTTAAAATTTCTTATATGCTTTTAAGATCACTTCTCATTACCTCTTGTTTTCTGGCCCTTAGACCTTTTCACATATGACATAATACTGTTCTTATTACATGACAACAAGAGTAAGCCCTTTTAATTTATGGAGGGCCCCAATTTTTATAATCTGATATTGGTATGAACTGTAAATCTTTTTAATGACTGATAGAATAAGTGGAAATCTAACATGGCATTTTTTACTATCATCTGTTCAATAGCCCGAATCTGGATTTTTAGTGTATTGTATTGTATTTTAGACATTAAGCAAAGAACTAAAATGTCTTGTGAAACTAGGTCTTCTTTGATTCAGCATGTAGGATCTGATTCACCACTGTCTTACTCCAGATTTATGTGAGCACATCTTGAAAGACATGGCAAGAAAACCCTTCAGTTGTGAGTGTGCGTGTCTATTTATTGATCAGGTTCATAATCTAGCGATCCAGTTGGTCTCTTAGCTGGAACTAGATGATTCCGGTAGTAGCAATCAATGGCCTGGCCAGGTTTTTTTATCATTTACATATGGCCAATTGGTTGTGACTGTCATCACCCAAAGATAAGATACTCAGGGCTGGCTCTAGGTTTTTTGCCGCCCCAACAAAAAATTTGCTGCCCCAAGCTCCAAGAGCGCAACTGCCCAAGCAAAAAAAAAAAAAGGCTGGCCGGAATGCCGCCCCCCTGGAATTGCCACCCCAGGCACGGGCTTGCTTTGCTGGTGCCTGGAGCCGGTTCTGAAGATACTGCAGTGCACTCTATTGGGGGCCAGGCTTTAAAACCATCCAACCCCCGCCCCCAAGCTGATACAGAATGCAGTGGCCTGCTTGGTAGGTGGAGTTTCTCACTACAAACATATCCAAACTGCTCCACCATCTGCACTGGCTTCTTGTGGGTTTGTGTGTGATGTTTAAAGTTTTAGGTTTGATGTAGCCCTAAATACCTCAGGACCTACTTAACCTGAGAGATTGCCTCTGTCCCTGTGCCCTACTGCTGCAGTTGAGATCAGCAGAGGTACCTGAGCTGAAGCTCACTGGTATAGATGAGAAAGACCTGTTGGCAGGGTGATCCCTGGAGTGACCTCACAGCTTTGGAATTCACCCCAATCCATGGTCTAAAGGAGCCTGAATCTGATGACCTTTGTGGTACAATGCAAAGATCGTCTTTTTTGCTAGTCCTTTGACAGTGGGGAAATTGCCAAGATGGGGAATTGAGATTTAAAGTTTCCTGACTTGCTGGTGATGGGTTATCGTGATTTGTACTGCTGCACTCAGGGTATTATCTGTGATGTATTCTTAAGTTCTGTGAAGATTGCCTAGAGCATGTGATAGATGCCCTTTCCTAGCATTCCTTCATTTTAATATATAAATATTGAGATCAGTGAAGTTACTTCAGTTTTATGCTGGTTTAACAGTGTTGAGCTTCATACCATGCTATTGTTCAGCTTTTCAACAACCCCAGAGCCCAGTCCAAGTAGCAGGCTGGGCATGGGGCAGACATGCAAGAACATGAGTGGGAGGAATCTTCCCTTCCGTGATCAGAAGTAGCTGCATAGCTGGAGGTTGCTTCAACCTACTGGCCGAAGTAGCCTTCTGTATATCTTATGCACCCCTGCTGTCATCAAAGGGCTGGAGGATTCATGATATGGTGAGTCTTGTGGCCAGCTTGGCCTCACTACAATGACTCCTACTGCACAAGAAGCACACACCATGGGTGGCTTCCCCAACTCATGCCCCTCTTTGCCTAGCCAAGGGATCCTATCCCTTGCAGTTGGCAGCTTGATTTAAAGAAGTGGGTCAAATTCTGACAGGTGCTGAGCATCTGCATCACCAGTAGAAGTCAGTGGGGATTTGCAGGTGTTCACCACCTCACAGAAACTGGATGCAGGAAAACCAAATGTTTTAACCTCATGACATACTTACCATTACGTCTGTGAGAAACTTGCCCAATTCTGAATGCAGGGGGTTTCAACCCAGGAGTCTGGGAGTGCCAGGTATCGATGCAGGAGTCTATGTGCAAGTGTAGCATGGACTTCTTAGGACTGGGTTTTTGTGGTTTTGCACCACTTAGTTTCATTTTAAGTCTGAGGTTCATTTGCTCCTAACATGGCGAAGGCAAAACTCCGGATTAAACTGGCGGGTTTTATTAAATTAATTGGTGGTTGAGACAGCCTTCTGCTCTGCAGCTCCTGCCATCTGGAACAGCCTTTCTTTATCTCTCTACCTCATTGACTCTCAATCTGACTTCAAATCTCAGCTGAACACACCTCTCTTCTCCTGTGCATATTCTCTGTAGTTTCTCTCTTCTGCCTATTATGTCGTATTTAACTCTAAAGTGCTTTGAGATAAAGTCTCGGAGATACTACACAAAATAAAGTGTGTATTGTATTGTTATTTTAATCTAAGGTGCACCAGGCCAGACAGTGGTATTTATATTTATATTTTTCTTTGATTTTTTTAAGAATATGAACAGATTTATGGTATGCCGATGTTTGTCAATCTTGTCATTTCCTCTGGATATTTCAACTGTTAGTTTGATGGATTTATTTCCAGGAAGGTTTTTGTTACAAATATTTTCAGTCTTAAATCTCAGGCACTCCAAATAGTAATGTTTTGGGGGTTATTTTTCATGAAAAGTGACTCTTGCGTAAGTGTCCTATTGCTGGCAGTGACTGGCACTTGATGTAGAATTTTAAAACACACACAAAAAAAGGAGCTGAAAACCAGTATTAAAGTGCCTTGTAATAAATCAACCATCCCACTTGAACTTAATATCTGTTGCGACTACTTTTTAATGGACAATATAACTATAGCAAACTTTGAATTATAAAGTTTTTTAATAAACAAAAATACAGAATTGAATACCATCATCTCAGTTACAGTCCCCTATAGTTAGGGCCCTACCAAATTCAAGGTCCATTTTGGTCAATTTCACAGTCAGAGGATTTTAAAAATCCATAAATGTCATGATTTCAGTTATTTAAATCTGAAATTTCATGGTGTTGTAATTGTAGGCGTCCTGATCCAAAAAGGATTTCGGGGGGGAGAGGGGGGAGTGGTTTGCGATACTTAGCTCTGCACGGCTGCTGGCGGCAGCGCTGCCTTCAGAGCTGGGCAGCTGGAGAGCGGCGGCTGCTGGCCGGGAGCCCAGCTCTGAAGGCAGAGCCGTCGCCAGCAGCAGCGCAGAAGTAAGGATGGCACAGTATGGTATTGCCACCCTTACTTCTGCCCTGCTGCTGGTGGGATGCTGCTTTCAGAGCTGGGTGTCCGGCCAACAGCCGCTGCTTTTTGGCCAACCAGCTCTGAAGGCAACGCTGATGTAAGGGTGGCAATACCATGACCCCCCTAAAATAACCTTGTGACCAGGGGTCAAAGTAGCTTAAAGGACTTAGCGGTACACTGGAGTCCTGAGCAGAGGGCGGGGCATCAAGATTAAAAGGGCCCGGGGCTCTGGCTGTGGTAGCGGCATCTGGGAGCCCCAGGCCCTTTAAATCGCCATCCGAGCCCCACTGCCAGAGCCCCTGGGGTAGCAGTGGCAGCCCGGGGCTCCGGCGGTGATTTAAAGGGCCAGGGACTCCCAGCCGCTGCAACCACAGGGGAGCCTTGGGCCCTTTAAATTGCTGCCAGAGCCCTGATGCTGGAGCCACGGGGGCTCCTGGCTGCTGCCCCTAGCCCGGGGCTCTGGTGGAGATTTAAAGGGCCTGGGGCTCTGATGCGGTAGTGGTGGCTGGGAACCCCTGGCCCTTTAAATCAGTGCCAGAGCCCTGCCGCTGCTACCCTGGGGCTCCAGCAGCGGGGCTCGGGCAGCGATTTAAAGGGCCTGGGGCTCCAGCCGCCGCTACCACCCCAGGCCATTTAAATCGCTGCTGGAGCCCCCGGCTGCTGCCGCTACCCCGGGGCTCTGGCGTGATTTAAAGGGCCCGGGGCTCCCGGCTGCCACTACTGTAGCAGAGCCCTGGGCCCTTTAAATTGCCGCCCGAGCCCCGGGGCGCCCAGCCGCCTCCACTGCCCGGGGGCTCCACAGGGGGGCTCGGACGGCAATTTAAAGGGCCCGGGGCTCTGGCCGCTGCCAGAAACCCCAGGCTCTTTAAATCGCTCACCTGGGGAAGCCAGTCCGGTACACTGTACCGGCTCTTGCCAGTACGCCGTACCAGCCTGGACCGGCTTACTTTCACCTCTGCTTGTGACCCCCTGCAGCTCCCTTTTGGGTCAGGACCCCTAATTTGAGAAACACCGCTCTCCCCTGTGAAATCTGTATAATATTGGGTAAAAGCACACAAAAGACCAGATTTCATGGTCTGTGATGCATTTTTCATTGCCATGAATTTGGTAGGGCCCTACATATAGGCAAATCCTGAACCCTAGCCAACAGCTAGGACTTAGCTGAGGTTTATTGCCTGGGCAGATGAGGGAAATTCATGAAACAATAATAGCTCCCACAGCTCCTGTGCTGCCTCTTCCTAGGGAGACCAGTGGTTGGTGGCCATGTGCAGATGTGGATCCACCATCCCCTTATATTTCCCCAGCCTACATCTGCCCCCTGCCTATGTGACAACACACAGGGACCCCCTGCAAATAGGGCTCCATAGCATCCAGGAGTGCTCTTCCCCTGTGTAGGTTCCACAAGTCCTGCCCACCCTTTGCAGAGGAACTGAGTCATTCTGCTCCATCTTGGGACCACCACCACTGTGGCAGAAAGGACAGGATTTACTCCACTGGTCTCACTGAAGTCCAGGACAGAACTCTCAGTGGCTCCAGTGGGACTAGGATTTAGCCTATAGGACAATGTGCAGCATGCAAGTAGTATCCACCTTCCCTGATTCCTAGGACAACATTAACTTCTGGGAAGACCCTCTTTGCAAATGATAGGCTATCAGCTAATTAAAATGCAGAAAGTTTTCTTGCAGCTGTATAAACGAGTGTGCATAACCTATGAATGTGTTCCCATAAGATGGGACTGTCCCAAGCAATTCAGGACATGTGGTAGAGTGATGTGCAGTGAGGCTGAAGTCAGTGATCATAAACCATCTTGAAAAGAAAAATATGTGCAGTTTACTGCCAGAGATTACAGAGAGAAAAAACCTGTTTTAAATCAAGAACTGGAGCCCTTTCAGTTCCTTAAACTAGCTTCATGTTAGTTTTGAAGGGAGCACTGTTTTTACACCCAAACCAATAGGTTTAGTCCTCTCTAAAGGGAAAGTATCATAACAAATGGAACCCCTGCTCATTTTTGTACATTTTCCACATTTCTACTGGCACTTGAGAACTACATGTAGTGGATCGTTATTTGCTTAATCAGATATTGTAACTTGCTGGTAATAATTTAGGACCCAATCCTGCCACACACTAAGCACCCACAACTTCCACTAAGTTGATTGTAATGGGAATTGAAGGCAAATCAGGGCTAGCTTCACAAAGGGACTTAGGTGCCTAACTGCCACTTTAGGTACCTAAATCCCAGAATCAGCCACCATTGATATTAATAAAACCTCTGCTCAGCTACCACCAAACTGTGTAGGCACCTAAACTCAATTGGCACCTACATTTTTGCAGTAAAAGCTCCCTAGGTGTTTAGGTTTCTGCCTCCGAGCATGGGCACTGCTGCACCACTCTAAGCATCCAGATGCCAAGCCCCAGTGTGATGCACAAACTGGGGGAAGATAGGTGTTCCTCTGCTGAACTCACTGGTGGGCCCAATCCGGTCAGTGTGCTCAGAGGACGCTTACCAGATTGGGCACTGCACACAAGCTCTCACAAAATGGGCGGGGGGAGGAGAGGAGGAGAACGATGACAATTTCCCTTATAATTTCAGCCCAGGGGTTTGACTAGTCACCTGGGATGTGGGAGACCGTCCCCCCAACCCCCAGTTCAAATTCCTGCCCTTCCCTCTGGCTGCCTGCAAAAAAAAAAAAAAAAAGGTGTAGGCACCTAAGTCCAAGAGACGGTTTGCAGCTGAGAGTCCAAGGAGTGGGAAATGCCTCCCTCCAGCCCGAACTTAGGGCCTGAACTCCCTCAGAGGGTCAGGGCATAGGACACATACTCTCCTTGGCATTTCCCACTGGCTAGCTCATGCGGGGAGCTGCCTAGCATGCTGGCATTTGTGAATCCCATTTTTAGGCGCCTGTCTCCCTCCATTCATTGTATAGGATGCCTGGGTGTCTGACTCAGGCTTTGTGTATTCCAGTGATTTTCTAGACCCTAAAGTTCCTTTGTGAATTAAGCCCTCAGTGCCTTGCGGATCCAGTCCTCATTACCACATTCCCCTTCCTCCCAATTTCTTTTTGCATCTGAATCTTTTATTTATTTTTAAGTGTATAGTTTAAATCTTCCTGAAATCCCATTGTATTTTAGAAACGGGCACATACAAGTCTAAAAATTATCTTTCTATTTATGCCTGACAAAGGACAGGTCATTGCAAGGTATGGTTTATGGGACTCTTTGTTTTTTTAAAGCAAATTTTTGTCATTGTTATCCATTCTAAATATTTAGAACCGTGTCAGTCACATCTGTAGAGAGAGGTCTGCTTTAAAGGGACATCTATTTATTCAACAGTGATTTTTATTCAGCTATTTAATGTTAAGCAAAGATTTATTTAAAAATTAAGTTATCTATTGTTTTCATTATATGAATAGTTAACTTATTTATAATGATTATAATAACTATTATTCATAACTCAAATGGTCTTTTAAAACCTGTATATATTAAAGAATAAAAGGTCAATATTGGTTGCAACAGCCATTACAAATAATAATAATAATTAATAACAATAATCAGCAGGTGCGATTTGCAATAAATGTACTACATATCTATGTTGTAACAGATGAAAAAGGGCCAGATTCTGACTCAGTAATACCACTCTAAATCTACTCCTGATTTCAGTGAGTTTCTACCATATTTAAACCTGTGTTATGAAATTTGGCCTGCAGTTTCAATGTTCCTCATAGGTTGTATTTCTGTACAACATACATTAACAACAAACAAGTTAAAAAGCCAATAGCTTTCAATAATTTGAAAAAAAAATTACATGATGGTGAAGCTAAGTTATTATTATTATTATAAAAATAATAATAAAAAAACTGTTTCAGACACAAGGGGCCAGATTCGGATCTGTTACCATGATGTAAATCAGGAGTAACTTCAATGAAGTCATTAGAATTCAGTGGGCATAAGTGTGATCGGAATCAGGCTTATAGCCACCAAGAGTGTTTGGGTCAAACTCTGCTGTCATTTACGTTGATGTAAATTTGGAGTAAGTTCATGGAAGTCAATGGTGTTTAAAAGTATAAATAAATGTAGGTTAAAAACACATTTCTTTCTTCAGTTATCTACCAGGATTGAGTTGGGTGCAACATGCATACAACAAAGGTGAGTTAATATAATTCCCATTTAATGGTTGGGGAAACTGAGGCAGACAGAGGTTAAGTGACTTGCCCAAGGTAACAGAGTGAGTCAGTGGCAGAGCTAGGGCCACATCTCCTGGCTTTCAGACTCCAGCTCCAACCACTAGACATGCTTCCTCTGTTTCCTAACACAGCTATGTACATCATGATTCTGAAGTGTCATCTGGATCATGAAGAGATGTCATAATATAGGAACATTATTCTGTCTTTTTATAGCATAGCTTTAAAAAAAGAACAGATGGGTTTATTTACATCTAGTGGACCAGCTCTTGCAACCCCTATTCACCTAAGTAGTCTCCCTGATTTTGTTGTTGCTATGGTTCTGCTATGGGATAGAACAGTTGGGTCTGTAACAGCCAGTACAAATGGCTGATGTTCCAGCTCACAGGCTGATGTATGGGCTGACAGGGATCACTGTTGCCCAGTGGTAGTGGGTTTTGTCCCTTCTAGCCCGTGTGCACTTCTTTCTTGTAAAACCTAAGTACTTAGGCAGTATGTCGGTGAGCTGAATTTCATTGTGAGTGTGACTCTACTCCTGGGCACTATTTTGTCAGCAGAACCAACTGGAAATCAGCCAGCCCATGGAAACCTATTTTCTTTGAAATGACAGAAAGCTCAGGCATGGGACCAGTTTGTCTTGTTAAGTGGGTCTTGTCTTGGATATGGTTAGCCCCTTCTGAGTACTATCAAGAAGGGGCATCACTGAGATACAAATTCACACTGATATCACCCTGTAAAGTACATTTACTGTCCATCTTGTTTGCTCAAAAATCTGCTGATAACATTCTTGGGAGAACAGCAATAGTTATTGTGAGACTCTGGCTGGAGAATCTGATCAATTAAGCTTTGGCTCCTCTTAAAACCCAAACACACAAAAAACTTGACACTCGGCAAATCACAGCCAAAGAGACAAAGCTTAGAACTGCAAAACCTCCATTATGCATGTTTGTAACAAGTCCCTCTACCAGTTGGTCAAATACTGGAAAGGACTAAAAATAGAGTTAACTACAAAGAAAGCCAGTCCTTACAGATTTGTATTAGGGCTCCCATGTGTCAATAGCGATCTGTCTTTCAGATTCAGTGCCCCAGTTTCCAGTAATCTCACCTGGTGGTTGTGGAGCATAGTTAAAGCTGGTGTGTTCCCAACTTTTTCTAACAATACCAAGAAACACAGATTAATAATTTGGCAAAATTAAAATGACATGCTAAATGGTAGGGAATTTGTAGGCCCCATTTTATTTTTATTAAATAGACTGTTAATGCAAAATGGGTGTTTTTAGGCCATCTCAACAAATGGTATTAAACTCTAAGAAACCGGTGTTAGGGATCTCTGTAACAAATAAAGGGATTCTGTGCACAAGGAGAATGTCCTCACTCTCACCAATCCGTTACATGTTCTGGGATCCTGCCCTGGGCCAACAGTCACCCAGACTCATTCGCCACGCACACTTGTCTGTGTGATAGTTTATTGATATGAAAGGAAATTTTACAAAGAATTTTTTTTGTTACCCATGTGGTACCACTGGGGTAAAACAATAAGTTATCTTACTGCAAAGCAAGGACTTCTGACAGATAAAGGGGAGGCTTTGAGGGATTCAGAAACCCACCCTCAAGAACTAAAATTAAGTAAAAGATTCAGTTATGAGACCACAGAATTGTGTAGAGGTTAAAATTCCCAGATCCCTTTCAGAACCTGGTTAGAAGCCTGTAGTATTAGCTACTGTTACATTTGATGTAGACAAAAAGAACAATAGAAAATGTAGCATCACAGATAGAAAAGGCTTTTGTTACATTGCTAAAGGGGAGATTTTGACATAAACATTTATTCCTTGATAATCCTAAAAAAACCCAGCTTTGGTTTCATGTAGCTGTTGTTCACTGTAAGGTTTATGGAATGCAAAATGTAATTTATCTCCAGACAATAACTAATTATTACTGATTACAAAGAAATAAGTCAACAAAGATATTTTCTTGTTTACATTCTTATCAGACTGTATCAGGACCATCTGTATTTTCAAGTCCTTTATCCCAAGGGATAAATAATTTGCATTGTTCACTGAATATATTCATGCAAACATGGTATTTGGATTTGATGCACAGTTGCAAAGCCATAGCCAAAACGCTTTGGTGGGAAAAACACTCATTAATATACAGTAAGGAAAACACACACGTGCACACACACATATACACAGAGACACACAAAGGAGTGGAAACTAAACACCACAGCAAATTGATTGTTGAGAAACTATATAAGGATCAGATTGTATTGGAGTAATGCTTGTGTTTGAAAGCTATTCTGTGTACAATTATCTCCATATTCTGCAGATATTTGTTCAGATTATATTCACATATATATTTGATGTGTGTGGCAGTTGCTTTTATTACACCAGAGGCATGTCACCCACTCTGCAAAGTTCAGATCCAAATCTGGAGGAGGCATGAAATGGTTATATAACTTGAACCTTAAAAACTCCAGGATGAGTCTGTGTCCTGTGGCTCTGAGAGATAGGAATATAGTGATATCCTATGCCTCTTCTCCTGCTAACAAGAATTCCCAGCTCACTCCTGCTTCCTCTTCCAGCCTCTGCTCAGTCAGATAAAGCCCTCTCTTGCTCTCAGCTGAACTGAAAGGCCCCCTCCCCCTTTCAGCAGGCTAAGATTTTCAAACTTCCTGCCCAACTCCTCTCTGCTGCCAGCTTCAGTGACCCCACTCTCCCTGCACTCACAGGTTGCTGGCATAGTGGTGGTGGTAATTCTTTCTAGTATAGTACTGTCTTTGCTGATTTTTCCCCCCAATAACTCTTTCCTGGCTTTCCGGGCTCAAGGGAAGAGTCAGAAAATTGGAGGTTCAGGAAAAAGGCAGGGCATGTCAAGAAGGCTGAGTAGCGGGTAGAGGGTTTTCCCAGCAGAGGTAGGCAGGACAGCTCGGACTTGATCTAGGCATGAGTTCCAGCCTTCCCCAGCAGCCAGAAACCCCAGCAAATGGCAGTCTGTTTGGTTCCCCTTAACGCTTAAAACGTGGCAACTCCCCATCCTGTAAATCAGAGGGTGCCTTAAGCATTACTTCTTTGTTTGATAAGAGATGCTGAAAAATAATCGTCAGTGTTATATTATTATTCATCTTGCTAAAGCCCAAAAGTACACGAGGCCCCAGAAGTATAAAGGTTTCAAACCAGTTAAAACTTTACTCTCATTTCTTTGCGCTCCTCTGTCTGTTTGTTGTATCCTAGGTGCTGTCCTGACACAATAACTAATAAACTGTTCTGACTTGAAATGGAAATGGAGACAGTTTGTACACATTCCGTAATACCTGCCAGCTCCCATGCACCAGCGCAGTGATACAGTCATGGTCAGACAATGCCCTAGGAGCAATAAATGGAGACAGTTTGTTTGCGTATCCTGGTACCTGGTACAAAGTTCATGTTCACTAGTGTAGTAAAAGCATGATGCTCTTGGAGCCTAGATATGACATAGAAATGTACATATCTCATTTATCTACTATTGCCCATGAACTGGCCTCTTAAGTCTTATCTCTTATGCCAACCAGATGGCATTAAAAATATGCCTAATTGAAACCTAGGGAAAATACCCTTTTTAGCTGGTGTGGCAGTACAGATCATTCTCACAAAGACTCTTAATGGGCTAGGGGGAGACTCCATGTCCTGAGGAAGTAACAGGCTACCTCATGGCAGTGAGAGGCTGGAGTGTGCTGATCACTGCACCAGGCTGATTAATGGAGTGATTAAAGCACCAGAGGGTTAGGGCTCTGGCAGCTGGGGCATAGGAAATGGGCATGGGAGAGGGGAAGAAATATACAGCTCCCAGAAATCATGGGATTGAATTCCCCTAACAAATACTTTGATGTTGCAGGTGGGAAGGAAGAAACACATCAGGCAAAAAGAAATAAAGTAGAAAAGCACTTAGAAGTCTGTTGCTTACAAGGGAAAGCTCCCAACATTTTTCTCGCTCAGCAGAAGGCAATAAAGTTGCCTGTTGTGAGGCTTGCTCTGACGTATTGCTAACCTATCTCAGGCCTGAGGTTGTTCGTTCAGGCTCCAGAAATCTGGTCCCTTGGAAAAACAATACAGTAAATGCTGACTGACAGCTTCTCAAACCCAGCAAAGCCAAATAAAACTCACTGCATAGGCCCAGGCAGCCCTGTGCTTCAGCTACATCTCTTACTTTTCCTATTCCCTGTCCTTTTCCTTACTCCTCGGTCACTAGACTTTTAACTAGAGATGATCCAAGGCCACAGCATTTGAATGTAGATACAAATTCCCTCAATGTTCGAGGTTTGGATCCAGTGTTTTGGTTTAAGCCTTTTGTATGGCAATAGATGTACAGAGGAGTTTTTGATTTGGTCCATTATACAGATAAGGACCATCCACAGAGTTGGAATCTGCATCTGGATTTAAAATTCCCAAGGCTCAGAGGGGTTTAGATCAGATGTCTGGGAATGGAGGTCTGCATTATAGCCCCAGACATATGATCTAAAATAACTTTAAACTTGTAACTATTTTCATATTTGCTTCAACAATAGAAGCCTGGGAAACAAGCAGGGAGAACTGGAAGTCCTGGCACAGTCAAGGAATTATGATGTGATTGGAATAACAGAGACTTCTTGGGATAACTCACATGACTGGAGTACTGTCATGGGTGGATATAAACTGTTCAGGAAGGACAGGCAGGGCAGAAAAGGTGGGGGAGTCACATTGTATGTAAGAGAGCAGTATGACTGCTCAGAGCTCCGGTATGAAACTGCAGAAAAACTTGAGAGTCTCTGGATTAAGTTTAGAAGTGTGAGAAACAAGGGTGATGTCATGGTTGGAGTCTGCTATAGACCACCAGACCAGGGGGATGAGGTGGACGAAGCTTTCTTCTGGCAACTAACGGAAGTTACTAGATCGCAGGCCCTGGTTCTTATGGGAGACTTCAATCACCCTGATATCTGCTGGGAGAGCAATACAGCAGTGCACAGACAATCCAGGAAGTTTTTGGAAAGTGTAGGGGACAATTTCCTGGTGCAGGTGATGGAGGAACCAGCTAGGGGCAGAGCTCTTCTTGACCTGCTGCTCACAAACCGGGAAGAATTAGTAGGGGAAGCAAAAGTGGATGGGAACACGGGGGGCAGTGACCATGAGACGGTTGAGTTCAGGATCCTGACACAAGGAAAAAAGGAGAGCAGCAGAATACGGACCCTGGACTTCAGAAAAGCAGACTTTGACAACCTCAGGGAACTGGCTGTATTTTAAAGAATCCTTATTTAGGTTACAGGGACAAACCATCCCGATGTGTAGAAAGAATAGTAAATATGGCAGGCAACCAGCTTGGCTTAACAGTGAAATCCTTGCTGATCTTAAACACAAAAAACAGCTTACAAGAAGTGGAAGATTGGACAAATGAGCAGGGAAGAGTATAAAAATATTGCTCGGGCATGCAGGAGTGAAATCAGGAAGGCCAAATCACACCTGGAGTTGCAGCTAGCAAGAGATGTTAAGAGTAACAAGAAGGGTTTCTTCAGGTACGTTAGCAACAAGAAGGAAGTCAAGGAAAGCGTGGGCCCCTTACTGAATGAGGGAGGCAACCTAGTGACAGAGGATGTGGAAAAAGCTGAAGTACTCAATGCTTTTTTGCCTCTGTCTTCACGAACAAGGTCAGCTCCCTGCAGGAGAGGTCAGAACAAAGTCAGACTACTGCACTAGGCAGCACAGCATGGGGAGGAGGTGACCAGTCCTCTGTGGAGAAAGAAGTGGTTCAGGACTATTTAGAAAAGCTGGATGAGCACAAGTCCATGGGGCCGGATGCGCTGCATCCGAGAGTGCTAAAGGAGTTGGCGGCTGTGATTGCGGAGCCATTGGCCATTATCTTTGAAAACTCATGGCTATCGGGGGAGGTCACAGATGACTGGAAAAAGGCTAATGTAGTGCCCATCTTTAAAAAAGGGAAGGAGGAGGATCCTGGGAACTACAGGCCAATCAGCCTAACCTCAGTTCCTGGAAAAATCGTGGAGCAGGTCCTCAAGGAGTCAATTATGAAGCACTTAGAGGAGAGGAAAGTGATCAGGAACAGTCAGCATGGATTCACCAAGGGCAAGTCATACCTGACTAATCTAATTGCCTTCTATGATGAGATAACTGGCTCTGTAGATGAGGGGAAAGAAGTGGATGTGTTGTTCGCTGGCTTTAGCAAAGCTTTTGAAACAGTCTCCCACAGTATTCTTGCCAGTAAGCTAAAGAAGTATGGGCTGGATGAATGGACGATAAGGTGGATAGAAAGCTGGCTAGATTGTCGGGCTCAATGGATAGTGATCAATGGCTCCATGTCTAGTTGGCAGCCGGTATCAAGTGGAGTGCCCCAAGGGTTGGTCCTCGGGCAGGTTTTGTTCAATATCTTCATTAATGATCTGGAGGATGGTGTGGATTGCACCCTCAGCAAGTTTGCAGATGACACTAAACTGGGAGGAGAGGTAGATACGCTGGAGGGTAGGGATAGGATACAGAGGGCCCTAGACAAATTAGAGGATTGGGCCAAAAGAAATCTGATGAGGTTCACCAAGGACCAGTGCAGAGTCCTGCACTTAGGATGGAAGAATCCCATCCACCGCTATAGACTAGGGACCGAATGGCTAGGCAGCAGTTCTGCAGAAAAGGACCTGGGGGTTACAGTGGACGAGAAGCTAGATGTGAGTCAACAGTGTGCCCTTGCTGCCAAGAAGGCCAATGGCATTTTGGGATGTAAACGTAGGGGCATTGCCAGCAGATTGAGGGACGAGATCGTTCCCCTCTATTCGACATTGGTGAGGCCTCATCTGGAGTACTGTGTCCAGTTTTGGGCCCCACACTACAAGAAGGATGTGGAAAAATTGGCAAGAGTCCAGCGGAGGGCAACAAAAATGATTAGGGGACTGGAACACATGACTTATGAGGAGAGGCTGAGGGAACTGGGATTGTTTAGTCTGCGGAAGAGAAGAATGAGGGGGGATTTGATAGCTGCTTTCAACTACCTGAAAGGGGGTTCCAAAGAGGATGGATCTAGACTGTTCTCAGTGGTAGCAGATGACAGAACGAGGAATAATGGTCTCAAGTTGCAGTGGGAGAGGTTTAGGTTGGATATTAGGAAAAACTTTTTCACTGGGAGGGTGGTGAAACACTGGAATGCGTTACCTAGGGAGGTGGTGGAATCTCCTTCCTTAGAAGTTTTTAAGGTCAGGCTTGACAAAGCCCTGGCTGGGATGATTTAGTTGGGGATTGGTCCTGCTTTGAGCAGGGGGTTGGACTAGATGACCTCCTGAGGTCCCTTCCAACCCTGATATTCTACGATTCTATGAATAAGAAACATGGGAATCTGCATTCTTGGGCTGCAAGCATAACTTCTCCATGCTTTCCAATGCCACATTTGATAAGAAATACTTTCAATATTAACATTCAGCTCCTGTATCATGCATGAAGGTTAATAGCCAAGAATATCCTTAGAGAGAAGGTGCACTGCATTTAATAAATGAAGACCAGAATGGGATATGAAAGGAAAGTAAAATTCACCCTCAATCCACTAGAGGGTAGCTCCCTTCTGATAAAGACTGAAATACTTCAGACCAGTCTGAGCAACTCTCTGCTTTTTTGCCTGCACTTTACTTGGCCTGACAAAACAATATTAACATTCATTTCTCTCTCTCTCTCTCTTTCACTCACTCACTCACACCCACTGAGCTTCAGTTTCTAATTTAATAAGCCACAACAAAAACATCAAAATTCTGTAGTGACTCTGCGATGGCAGCATGGAAAATTAGCATCCAAGGACAGTATGCATCTCAAATTACATTAGCCATCGAAACCTTTTTTTTAAAAAATAGACAACTGGTCACTAAAGCAATGGATTTACTGTGAAATATGAATTAAGAGGTCCTAAGTTTAAATCCCCTGTACGTTATTTAGCAGTATTTGTGGAGCACAGACATTGCTGTGGAATGGATCGTTCATGAGCATTACAAGGAAAGCACATACATTATATATAATGCTTATAGAAATCTACACTGCCTTCAACATGCCAGCTATTTCTGTTTGTGACACTGAGTTATTCATGAAATCCAGGAAGACATTTTGTAGTAAAACACGCTACCTGCTCGCTTTTTAAACCACTGGTGTTTCCTGTCCATCTAGTTAAATAATTAGGGAAGCAATGTGGAATTAAACATTATGTGCCAACTCACTTTCCCCCCTCATTGAACCTGCTGGTAAGAGGAGGCAGGAACTGGAGAAAAATATGGCTTACAGGGGTTGCTTAGGTGTTGCTATCATATGGACAGACGGTGAAGAGAATGTTTCCTGTCTGTAATTGTGTTCACTGTTGAGTGTAGCAAACCTTTCTCCTTGTTGCAGTAGAGCAAATGGGGTGTTTAATTTGGGATTCAGTGTAGTCTGGAGTCAAGGTGTAGCAGTTTTATAACAGACATACAATTTTATTGGAGGCTGACGGTTTAAATTCCACCTTACATACATCCATATATATGGAACTTCAACTCGGCAGACATACAGCATCTGTGTGTGTTTGTGTGTGTTTAGTGGGCTCTCTGATTTCTGAGTTTGAGGAGGTGGACGAATTATGTTGTAAATACATTTGTTTCCGAATATTTCTAATACAAGTGCACTTACAAGCATTCTAAAATGCAAAACTAAAATAAAATAAAAAATTGCTCATCAGGCACTGTTTCTCAGTTCCTCCTTAGATTTTAGAGAACACGGTTGAGATCTCTGTTTCTAGTTTATGACCGACAAAAGAAGCATTTATGTTTTGGCAAATATTTTCTTTGTTTAGCCTTTCCCAGCAAACAGCACCAAAACCCTAAGGAAAGGTATTTGGATCGTGTAATCGCTTCTTTTCTGTTTAGCTTAGGACAGTCTTTTTTCTGTGCAAGGATTTTCTGGCAAGACCACAATTTAATGTGTATGTTTGGAAATCAAATTATTTAGAATTATGACCACATCATCAAAATAAGCCATTTTGAAATGCACTGCCAGCTCACAAAACAGATTGTATGGGGAAGAAATGGATAATGCTTGGCTTGAGTGCATAAAAGTCAGTAAAATCTAAACACTGAGAATTGTTTCATTTTGTTTTCCTCAAAATATAAATCCATGTCTGATCATGATATTTAAAACTGTTCATGGGGTGGACCCCCTTAGTGTGTGAATTCTCATTGATTTTTATCAACACCACATTCTGCGAATTAACCACCAGGTGGTGCCCTTAGTTTATGGACATCCGTCCATTCCCTCTTTCCCAAAGATACAGTGAGATTAATATTATTGGAGCAGGAATCTTGTTTCAGACAGGGGATTTAACACCCACAGATAAAAAAAGGGAAGCTTCTGCCTACACTGGTATAATAAACCTGGCTTTAAGAGCCTTGTTACTACTAGATTTAATAGCCTACACATTTTTTCCTCTGTTTACAATCCTTGCACACCAAAGACAGAAAACAATATGGTTGTGTGGGCCATAAATACGTTACTGCAGATCTATTTTATATAGGGCAAACTGCACACTGACTCTCAACTGTTAGCATATTTCTGTTTCATTGGTGGTTGCTTGTGTGCTGTGAACCTCTGCTTTCTCAAGTATAGTAAAGTAACTGTGTACCTGGGGAAAAAGAAATAATGTTTGGGCAGAGAAATGAAGATGCTAATTCTGCTGTGGGTAATCAAATGCAATTTGCATTTCAGTTACCATTTTTCTAGTTCTCCTTCTATTGCACTACTTGAAATCTAGCTAGTGATAGCCCACCGTCACAGTTTATTATGGCTCCTGTTTAGCCACAAGATATTTACACTGATGCATGTAATCAGCTGTTCATCTGTATATTTTTTTAAAAAATTGGCTGAATAACTTGCTTGTGAAGGAAAGAGACTGAGAGTCTAAAAATTAACTCCTGTATTAACACATGCACATAGCTGCAGAATGAGCTAACCCACAGTATCTTGCCAATGACCTCAACCTTGATCTGGAGGGACCATTTATTCACAAGCAAAACATTTATTCTTAATGCAAGCTGGTCCTGGGGCTGCTGACTATGTGACATTCGGAGCTCTATGAATAACATGAATATACACACCCACAAAGTTACTATGATTATTCTTGTTACTGTTTGGGGGTGTATGTAATGTACACAATTATCTGATCATTCCTGGGGAACTGTTAATATAAAGTCAGGGTTCACTGGCTTTGTACATTCCACAAAGAAAATGTGGATTTGGAATGTGGGGAGATGCAGGGCTCAGGAAGTACCCTGGTATGTACATGAAGCCCAATATGTCCATTAGAAACCTTCTTTATTTTTGCCAGTGCAACTAAATATTCCATGATATTACAATGAACATGTTACATGTTCTTGTTCATTAAACTCCTAGTAACCACCATTTTGCTGTCTGCCCACAACAGCAATAAAATGGTGGTACAGAAGAGAGCTAACACATCTAGCTCGGTATAAGAGTTCCTCTGCTCACACTAATCTCAATTACAACTAGAACCCTGCAAACATTATGTAGTTGTTGTTACTAAATAACAACAGTTTTTAGATTAGGAAAAAGACAAGGAAATGAGAAAAATGAGATGTGCATCAGCAAAACACACTGGGTAAAAATTAACCTTGAAATTGAGAGAAACAATGTATCTATTCATTTGAAAGCAGCCCTCCTGTGAAATACTTTAATAACTACAACAAAGTGTATCCTACTTTTAGAATATGCGGCTTTAAGATGATGCAAACCTCCAGCACAGTATGTGACTTTGTGAAGCTGCAGAAGCTAGGAAAGTATTTTTAAAAATAAAACCAGATTGTAAAAATAATTATATCCAAGTCCAAGAAGAAATTAGATTCATCCCTGCAAATGATGCACCAAAAAGGAGATTTTTTAATATTCTGATTTGACCGTTTTGGAGCGTAGTGAGTCTCATTTTTACAGGGTTCTGCTTACTGGACACCCGTTTGGGGATGTAATGAAGGGTTGACCAATTACATGTGTGGAAAGGGAATTTTAGTAATTAAGAAAATTGCAGGCTTCAAGAGTGAGTGAGAGAGAATGTAATTTCTCCCTTTCAAGACAGAGCTGTGGAAAATGTATGTGAATGAAACACATTGCTAGAGCCCATATGTAATATATAACACAGTCCACCAGGGGCTGAACTGAAACCAAGACTACTGTGCCTTAGGACCATTAGTTGGTCTTAAACCAGGTGTCAAAAAGGCAAATACTAATGTTTCACTTATTAGGTTATGCCAGCCATCTCCTTACCTTGTTGAAGTTTTTGCCTTTAAAACAAAACTTAGATCATAACACTAGGCTCAAACCATCACAGAGGAACTAAGAGAAGCAGTGCACTTTATCATTTTGGTCTCTGACCTAATAATGCTTTTCAGTTAAACTCAAGTGTTCGCTGCCATTTCAATTCAAAGCTAAGGAAAGACCCTTAAGCTTAATTTTTCCCTGTAGAGTTGGTTTTTACTTTTTATGGTTAATTTATTTGGTATTAAACAGCAAATCCAAATCCAACCAAGATCAGCTGCTAAATTATATTTCTGTGCATTCCTGACCCAATGCAAAAATTATCAGGGGAAAATAAGTTCTCTTTACAATACTGAAGGCTGTTTTGTGTCTTGACATACACTAATTTTCATTGGATCATATAACGTAAACAAGAACAGTTTGCTAGGCTAATAAATCCAGGATTCTGGGCAAGAAATAAATGTGGTGTCGGTAACCCTTTAACCAGATAATAGGAAGGAGATTATGTGATTATTTTGTCCAAAAATTAGGCTTCTTGTTTTTAATTGGTGTCATATCCTGTCGAGAGCCTGTAGGGTTTAAATCACAGTCCACCATATTAGACAGAGAAGGAAGCGTTATAGTAAATCTTTTCATCCAGTGGTTGTTGGTTTTTATCTGTTGCCCTAATTTCTGTTAAAATACTTCCCAAGAAAGATAACAGGAAACAGTAAACATGGCAACACCACAAAATAATTTTCTGATGCACTATTTCTGTCAGTGTTCAAAGAATAAGTTGTACAGGCTGGAAAGGAAACTGCTGTATCATTAAAACCCATGCAGGCTAAAACAGCCACCCTTTCACCCTTTTGTAAAATGACCCCCCTCTCCACCATATCTCATAAATCTTTCAAACTAGGCTAGAGCCATGTATTGATGCTGCTTCTTGCATTAATGGCTTGAAACTGTTGTGCATCACAGTGCTGCGTTCAAAGGGAATCAAGAGTATTTAAAAACAACTTCTGGTGTAGAATGCAATTATAACTGACAACCAGATGTCTGCCCTGTCTGGCACAACAAGCCTAGCAGAGATTGCAAATGGTCTTGAGACCACTGGATCTAAACAGTGCGTCTAAAGTGACTGATATACAGATAAACAACAATACCACAAATCACCGACACAAACTGAGGAGTTGCTAGTACTGATAAAGATTTTAGAAGTCAGGAAGCAGCTGACCCCTCCGCCCTCGCTCCTCTTACTTTTTACTGTGCCAAACCAAAGCATGTTAGTGAAAAAGGACCTAGCACATAAAGTATGTTTATATATCCACTGCCAAAAGTTCATCTCAGGAGGAAGACCCCATGGGTAAGTGTTTAGATTACAAAGTCTAAATGGACTCTAGTCAGAAGTATTCAATACTCTGGTTAACTTACAAAGGTCTGGATAATTTGTGTCAATCTCTGTGCTGCATTTAGGTTCCTTTCCAAATTAAGTATTATCTACTGGAAGCATTTAACAGTGCTTTTACATCATAAAATTAAAAGCAAACCCTCACCTAGCTGCGATCTGATTTGATCACTAGGAAAACCTATTTGTAGGTGGTACAGGTTTGATATGAAAGTGCATTTCCAATAGGAGTCCAAACCATTGGTTAAAAATGTCCTTTTCTTTACTCAGCACCTACTTTAAATATCTTCTGTGTACAACACACTCACAATGCACAGAATCAATATGTGCCTACACATACATTAATACACAGAGAGCCGTGAGAAGTTCCAACCAGACCACGATTTGTGGGAGGGCAGAGCAGGAGAACTCATCTATCTTCATATTCTTTATCTACATATTTCTGTGGATTATTCTTTGTGGGCCTGTAATAGGCAGCAGGTTTAAAACAAACGTAAGGAAGTACTTCTTCACAAAACAGTCAACGTTTGGAACTTGTTGCCATGGGATGTTGTGAAGGCCAAAAGTATAACTGGATTCAAAAAAGAATTAGATAAGTTCATGGAAGATAGGTATTTCAATGAGTGTTAGTAAGGCCCTACCAAATTCATGGTCCTTTTTGGTAAATTTCATGGTCATTGCATTTTAAAAATCTTGAATTTCACGTTCTTACAAATCATGAATATGTATTTAAAATTATAAACATATAAAGCCCTTAAGTCAACATTTCTCAGATTGGGGATCATGACCCAAAAGTGGTCTCAAGATTAGCGGGGTGTGGTCACGGTATTGATACCCTCATGTCTGCCCTGCCTGCAGAGCTGGGCAGCCGGAGAGCAGTGGCTGCTGGCCAGAAGCCCAGCTCTGATGGCAGCACCACTGCCAGCAGCAGCCCAGAAGGGAAGGTTATTGCCACCTTTCTGCACCTGCTGTCGGTGGTGGTGCAGAAAGGTGGCAATACCACACCATGCCACCCTCACTTCGGTGCTGATGCTGGTGGCAGTGCTGCCTTCAGAGCTGGGCTCCCAGCCAGCGGCCACTGCTCTCCGGCTGCCCAGCTCTGCAGGCAGGGCAGAAGTGAGGGTGGCAATACCACAACCCCCCTACAATAGCAAGATTTCATGGGGGAAACCAGATTTCACAGTATGTGATGCGTTTTTCATGGCTGTGAATTTGGTAGGGCCCTAGCTATTAGCCAAGATGGTCAGGGATGCAACCCCATGCTCTGGGTGTTCCTAATCCTCCAACTGTCAGAAACTGACACTGGACGACAGGAGATGAATCACTCAAAATTGCTGTATTCTGTTAATTCCCCCTGAAGCATCTGTTGCTGGCCACTGTCAGAAGACAGGATACTGGGCTAGATGGACCATTGGTCTGATCCAGCATGGCCATTCTTATGTTCTTAATCCAAAGCCCATTAAAGTAAATGAAAAGACACCTTCCACTGATTTCCATCAGTGGATCAGTCCATAAATGTCTCCAATGACATTTCTGCAAGAGTGTGCTATCAAACTGACATACTTTTAAAATATCAATATATTAGACAGTAGACGAAAATTTCAACACTCCTATTTTGAAATGGGGGATCATGAAAGGAGTGTGAAGTAAACTAAAAATAAGCTACTATGTCTTCACAAGACCCTATAAATGGGTTTTTATTTTAATCTATTTTAAAGACACTCTTCTTCTTGAGATATTGCAATTATCTTTTTTTAATTATTTTATTTATAAAACATTTCTCTGCTTTGAAATCTCTTATTTTTGTAGTAGATGGCTGAGTTACAAATGTGAACGCCAAAGGATCTGAGAAGATCCTTTCCTTACATCCCAGAGAGGAAATACATTGCATCACTTTACCACAAGTCTTCACTGTGTTGCAAAAGTATATAATTAGAATGAAAGCTAAGGGACTCTATAATACTAAGATGGCATCAGTGATGGGAAAACTGCAGTTTTGAAAGAGGCCCTATTCCAAATATGAAGCTTGAAAGATTTAGTGTCTTGAAACATCTTTTGGGTTGGTGCAATGTCACTGCAATAAAAAGTGACAGGTTTCAGAGTAGCAGCCGTGTTAGTCTGTATCCACAGAAAGAAACGGAGGACTTGTGGCATCTTAGAGACTAACAAATTTATTTAAGCATAAGCTTTCGTGAGCTACAGCTCACTTCATCGGATGCATTCAGTGGAAAATACAATGGGGAGATTTATATACATAGAGAACATGAAACAATGGGTGCTATCATACACACTGTAAGGAGAGTCATCAGGTAAGGTGAGCCATTACCAGCAGGAGAGCGGGGGTGGGGGGGAGCGGAACCTTTTGTAGTGATAATCAAGGTGGGCCATTTCCAGAAGTTGACAAGAACGTGTGAGGAATGGGGGGGGTGGGGGGAATAAACATGGGGAAATAGTTTTACTTTGTGTAATGACCCATCCACTCCCAGTCTTTATTCAAGCCTAAGTTAATTGTATCCAGTTTGCAAATTAATTCCAATTCAGCAGTCTCTTGCTGGAGTCTGTTTTTGAAGGATTTTGGTGAAGTATTGCCACTTTTAGGTCTGTAATCGAGTGACCAAAGAGATTGAAGTGTTCTCCGACTGGTTTTTGAATGTTATAATTCGTGACGTCTGATTTGTATCCATTTATTCTTTTACGTAGAGACTGTTCCATTTGGCCGATGTACATGGCAGAGGGGCATTGCTGGCACATGATGGCATATATCACATTGGTAGATTTGCAGGTGAACGAGCCTCTGATAGTGTGGCTTATGTGATTAGGCCCTATGATGGTGTCCCCTAAATAGATATGTGGGCACAGTTGGCAACGGGCTTTGTTGCAAGAATAGGTTCCTGGGTTAGTGGTTCTGTTGTGTGGTGTGTGGTTGCTGGTGAGAATTTGCTTCAGGTTGGGGGGCTGTCTGTAAACAAGGACTGGCCTGTCTCCCAAGATCTGTGAGAGTGATGGGTCATCCCTCAGGATAGGTTGTAGATCCTTGATGATGCGTTGGAGAGGTTTTAGTTTGGGGCTGAAGGTGACGGCTAGTGGCGTTCTGTTATTTTGTTTGTTGGGCCTGTCCTGTAGTAGGTAACTTCTGGGTACCCTTCTGGCTCTGTCAGTCTGTTTCTTCACTTCAGCAGGTGGGTACTGTAGTTGTAAGAACGCTTGATAGAAATCTTGTAGGTGTTTGTCTCTGTCTAAGGGGTTGGAGCAAATGCGGTTGTATCGTAGAGCTTGGCTGTAGACAATGGGTCATGTGGTGTGGTCTGGATGAAAGCTGGAGGCATGTAGGTAGGCATAGCGGTTAGTAGGTTTCCGATATAGGGTGGTGTTCATATGACCATCGCTTATTAGCATCGTAGTGTCCAGGAAGTGGATCTCTTATGTGGACTGGTCCAGGCTGAGGTTGATGGTGGGATGGAAATTGTTGAAATCATGGTGGAATTCCTCAAGGGCTTCTTTTCCATGGGTCCAGATGATGAAGAAGTCATCAGTGTAGTGCAAGTAGAGTAGGGGCATTAGGGCACGAGAGCTGAGGAAGCGTTGTTCGAAGTCAGCCATAAAAATGTTGGCATACTGTGGGGCCATGCGGGTACCCATAGCAGTGCCGCTGATGGACTACAAGCTGTCAGGAACAGTATCCCTGATAATGTCACGGCAAACCCGGTGGCTGAACTTTGTGACTTTGTCCTCACCCGTAACTATTTCACATTTGGGGACAATGTATACCTTCAAATCAGCGGCATTGCTATGGGTACCCGCATGGCACCCCCCAACACACTGTTCCTCAGACGTTCTTGTCAACTGCTGGAAATGGCCCACCTTGATTATCACTACAAAATAGTGATTCCACCCCACCCCCCCACTCTTCTGCTGGTAATAGCTCACCTTACCTGATCACTCTCCTTACAGTGTGTATGGTAACATCCATTGTTTTATGTTCTCTGTGTATATAAATCTCCCCACTGTATTTTCCACTGAATGCATCTGATGAAGTGAGCTGTAGCTCACAAAAGCTTATGCTCAAATAAATTTGTTAGTCTCTAAGGTGTCACAAGTACTCCTTTTCTTTTTACTGTAATAAAAAGAATGTCACCTAAATCACAGCAACATGATGTGCAAACTTGTCCTGTTGGACAAATTGTTCAAGCTGTTATTCAGAGGAGAACTGATATAGCTAGTCTAAGAACCAGCCCAAACTTTTGCTAACTCTTTGAAGCAAACTTTTTAAAATGAGTTGAAAATGAGTGGTTAAGGACCCTTCCCATGAATGAGGACCCAAGATGGCCTTTCTTCTCTCTGCTTATTTTTCTTGACCCTCAAGTTTGGCCTCCACTCCTGAGAGCCTTCCTGCAAACCCCTATCAAGCCCAATCAGTCTGTCCTTTGTCTTTTGGGGTTCTAGAGCAGTACCCAGTCCCTCTCAGAATCTCTCCTCTGGGCCCACACTGCTGCTAACTCATCTGCTATGGGATACAACATGAACAAAATGGATTGCTTAGCCCCCACAGAATGGAGAACTTAGATTAAGCAGCAGTGGGGAATAGTAGAAAGACTAACAAAGCCTCAACCTAAGAGAGGGGAATGAAATCATGGCCTTGAATGTCTTCTCCTCAGAAAGAAACTGCTGTGAGGGTGGGGGTGTGGTGGGAGAGAGAACTAAAAGCCATGCCTCTCTAAGAGAAGGTGAAAAGTACAGACCACTGATTTCCCTCAACAAGAAAAGGAGCTGCCAGGAGGTTGGGTATGAAAGGAGAAAAGAGAAGAGAATAGCTGGAAAGTAAAGGTTTCAGCCTTCCTCTCAAAGACAGAGGTAGGGTGACCAGACAGCAAGTGTGAAAAATCAGGACAGGAGGTCGGGGGTAATAGGAGCCTATATAAGAAGACCCAAAAATCGGGACTGTCCCTATAAAATCAGGACAACTGATCACCCAAGACAGAGGCCTCTGGGCAGTCCCACCGAAGGAGAGAAGTGGAGCCTAGTGAGGATTGCACTCGATGGCCAGCATCAAAATCTGGGTAATAATTCAGCTAAGCTTTAAGTAAGCTTCCAGAAGCTTCTTTGAACCAAACTAACCTATGAAGTTGTGCTGGGTTTTGCTCCTCACTACCTATTATTCCTTCATCAAGTTTATCTTTATGCTGGACCACTCCAGTGTACAACATTCAGCCCCTAAGCAAGCTGGATAAGAGAGATGCATTCACAAAGCATGAGTTAAAGTTGCCTTCAGCTTTAAATTGCTCACGTTCCCCATAAACAGACCAAAGACCGCCTTTACCAATAAATGGGGACACAGGAAAATGGCCTGTCTGTCAGAAAAATTTGCTTCTGCATAAGATTCATTCAGGCGGAAACCAGAGAAAGGGAATAAACTCTTTACATAAAGGAGAGGGGAAATTAAAACTTAAAAATGAAGAAAGTTAAGAAAGTTAAGAATAGGTGGAAGAAAGAAAAGGAAAGACAATAAATAGAAAAAAGAAGGAGAGGCAATATGGTGTCATGGAAATAGTGACCCTGCAAAGCAGCATTTGATTCCTTGCATCAGTCCCCCCTACTGTGACGTTATTGACTTGAACTGGGACCATATAGATCATTGTTGCAACCAAGGTCTTGTAGTGGCACCAAATCTTATATAAAGGGGGTCAAATGAGGTGTCTAAGACAAGGTTATGGTTTGCTGGTTATGATTATGCTATCTGTATATGTGTATCATTTTTATAGTTGAAGTTATGAATATTGGCTCTATACTGTCTGTAGTTCAAACTTGCTATGCTTCTGGGTGACACTCCAGACAAGTTGGTGTCAGCTCTGTCTAGCCTGCTTGGTGGCCCATTAAGGACCATCAGCCATACAACTGACCCATTGAGAGAAGGCAGACATGCCTTGGGACTCAGCAAGGTATGCAGGGACATGCCTATGGACAGAACTCGGAGGTTTTTCCAGACTATGTGATGGACAGCTTCTCTCTGGAACAAAGAAAGAAAGACCACATGGCAAGAGAATATAAAAAGCTGCTGCAGCTCCTCCATCTGGTCTTCAATCCTGCTTCATACCTCTGGAGGAACTTGGCTACACTGAAGCTTTGAACCTAGGACTGAAAGACCCATCCCAGCTGTGGATGTACTCCAGAGACTTGATTTGAACCTGCAGTTTATTCTATCACTGCTGCAAGCCTGAACCAAGAACTTTGCCATTACTGTATGTCATTGATTCCATTTAACCAATTCTAACTCTCATCTATATTTCTTTCCTTTTATGAATAAACCTTTAAATTTTAGATTCTAAAGGATTGGCAACAGCATGATTTGTGGGTAAGATCTGATTTGTATATTGACCTGGGTCTGCGGCTTGGTCCTTTGGGATCGAGAGAACCTTTTTTCTTTTACTGGGGTATTGGTTTTCATAACCATTTGTCCCCATAACGAGCGGCACTGGTGGTGATACTGGGAAACTGGAGTGTCTAAGGGAATTGGATGTGTGACCTGTGGTTAGCCAGTGGAGTAAAACCAAAGTCTTCTCTGTTTGGCTGGCTTGGTTTGCCTTGGTGCGCACAGAAACCCCAGCCTTGGGCTGTAACTGCCCTGCTTGAAGCAATTTGTCCTGAATTGGCACTCTCAGTTGGGTCCCACCAGAATCAGCCTCGTTACACCTACCCTCTGTTATCTTGAGCTGATAGGTTAGTGAAAGAGAGAGCTCAGAATCAGGGGGAGACTAAACCCCAGGCAGACAGAATGCATTCGCAGGCCGATGGAAAGAATTGAAGTGAAGTTCAGAGAATTCAGAGTCAGTGATTGCAGCAAAGCCCCTAGTGATCCCAGGCGCAGTTTGGGGATTTTGCTGGCTGGGAGCTGAGCTCTAGGATTTAGGGCGGACCATGAGGTGGGATTTGATTGGCACAAAGAATAACGTTTTCTATGTCTGGAGAGACCAAACTGCCCCTCTTGGGCAGTGTGGAACAAGTTCCACAGGCGCCTTTTCTCACGGCAACATCTGCTCCGGGGGAGGCAGGTTCGCTCTGCCTGGGACAGCTCACAGGGACTAAAGGAATCTGGGCCCCCCCCAGGAGTGTCCTCTTGCCTGGGCAAGGTGAGGGCAGAAGTTAGTCATGGGGGCAGGTTCAGCAAAGTCCCAAGGAATCGTCCAGCTAGACAAGCCAGCTTCCCACTCCTTGGAGAGGGATTTTGATCAGTTAACGTTTCAGTGGCCAAAGGCTCAAAGATCTGTTGACAAATGGTTTTTCCTGCATTACCCTCGCCCAGGGAGTGGCATCTGCCCTGGTCATTAATGGTTTTTACTAAGCAGAAGATCAAAACTTTTCCCCCTAAGGGCAGTTGTATCTTCCTCTTGTCCAGCCTTCCCTTCCCCATATATCTGGCTTTTCACCTCCTTCCTCCCTGCCACCAAAGAATCTAAGCTGAGCCCCAGTTACGTGCTAAGCATTTATTCTGCCACCAGAAGCTCTAGTCAAACCCTTCTTGTCATTCACAGACTTTCAGCCCAAGAAACCCCGGACTGCACTTCCTTCCGAGGACATGCCAAGTGAGACGTAATGACATTGACTTGGTGTGCAGCAGAATCTAGTAAGAAGAACATGGAATGGATTTTATTAACACTATTGAACTGCTTGTGAATGATTTTGTGACTATGCAAATTGGCAATTTCTTTCTCTGAATATCACTGTAATTGGCAGTGAAAGTTGCTACTTGCTAGATTTGTCATTGGTCGCTTTGACACTTATTTCCGCATTAGGGAAATCAACAAGTTGCTAAATCTAGTGACAAAATTGCTAAATTTGGCAACACTGGTAATGATAGCTTGCTATAGAAGATGGCACCCCTTGCATCACATCGGGAGAAGGGATGGTCTAGTGGTTAGGGGACTAGCCTGGGATCTGGGTTCAATTTCCTAATCCACCATATACTTCTCATGTGACCTTTGACAAGTCCCACCTTGTCTCTCTAATATCCTGGGGCCGACATGGCTACAACTACACTGCATACTTAGACAAGTCACTTAGTCTGTCTGGGCCAGATTATTATAAGTATTTAGGTATCTAAAGAAGCGGAGAGACTCCTAGTGGGATTTTCAAAAGCCGCTCAGTGCCTAAGTGCCATTGATTTCAATGGAATCTGGCACTCAGTGCCCCAGTTTTCCCTCTGAAAATGAGAGTAATAGGACTTATCTGTCTCACAGGGCTTGTGTGTTAAAAATTGGGAGGTGCTTACATATTATGGTAATGGAGATTATGTTAATTACCTTAAATAGCATTGTCCCTTTGTGATCGCTTTCTCTTCAGCCAATGGACACTTTGCCTTAATAATACAGCGAGTTCCTGCACTGATACTGTTCCTTTGTTCTCCCAGGAGCTGTCATAAATGAAAGGACTTCACAGCAGTTCTGATATTGCCCTTCATCTGTATTTATTAGGCATGTGCATTGACTTTTCACACAGGACTCTGTGAGCATGGGGGTTAGTGTGTGTGTGTGTGTGGGAATAAAGTATTATGGCAGTCCCGAATTCCTACCTGATCAGCTGTCTGAACAATACAATTTGGTAGAACTTCTCAATATAAGGTAGAATAAAGTTCTCAAATTACCCTTATTTTGCAGTAATTGTTTTCATTTTCTGGAGCAAAGGATTGCCTCTCTAGACCCCTCTAATGATACTGAGTAGTGTGCTTCCAAGGTGGTCTTATTAGATTCTGTATCCACTACTTTATCTACTACTTTATCCCTTTATCTGCTACTACTGTTACCATAAAAAGAGTAGCCTCCACAAGGTAGCAAGAAACAGACCGTACATGGACAATACCTTTTTGTTGAAAACAAGTAATGGGCTATATATAGTACAAATATAGGAAAGAAACATGGGACCAGGCTTGAAGTAATTAACGAGAGAAACTGATCTGAGAACGACCACTTGTCTTAAGTATATACAGAAATACTCATCTCAAGCTATGTCGAATTATAATTGATAACCATGTGCCTAACCACAGAGATAAATCCCAACTCCTCTTTTGAGAATTAGAGATGCTCTCCCTTTCTGCCCTCTGCGTTCAAACCTATAGCCTGAGCTGCTGTCAGCTATCTCAGAGGGATAACTGAGTCTTCAAACTAGGTCCACCCATCAGATGAGCCTGAGGTTTGCTTCCACCGTCCCCTCCAAACTGGGGGCACAGAAGAAAATCCAAGGAACTAGGGAAGTATTATGTTAGATAGATGCTCCACTGATTAAACAGTTGATAGCTAGTTTTCCACCCAGTTTTTCTTATCTCACTTTCCTCTCAGGAAAACCTTTATATGATACACCCTGTAAGGGTTCTTTAGCAACTGGCATGCAGCTAGCACAATGTTCAGTGGCATATGCACATTAAAATTACACAGCTAGAACTTCCACTACCTTGTTATAACATTTTTAGTGCATATTATCATCATTTGCATGAATTTTTGCCCTAATGTATCTGTCTCCAGCATATCTATGTACTTGGTGTTGTGGGTTTATCATCATTCCCACATTCTGCATTTTCAAAGAGCCAGTTGTGAGTTAGCCACACAATTCACATTTCAATCAATAGGAGTTTTGTGGCTAAATCCCAAGCAATTCTTGTAAACTGTGTTATCTTCTTTAATTAGAGGTTTGTGGATTGATTTTCTTTGCTTATGGTTTTTGCAGTTGTTTAAAAAAGAAGCAGACATGGTGTAACGTGTGTGTGTGTATGTATATATATATATATATATATATATATATATAAACATGTATACACACACACTCAATTATTATTTAGTCCATTACATCAGTCCATAGCATAATACAGTACAGGATAATGTCGGTTGATATTATGACACCTTGATAATGTTAAAGAAATGCATATTAACAATTGGAACTAATAATTGCAAGTCAATGGCAAACCTCTCCATGTCTTCTGTGGGACCAAAAATTGGCCCATTATGGTTATTAATATGTATCACTCTATGACCACCATAATGCCAATTGTCTCCATGATGTACTATGGGCGTAGAGTGTGCAGTTTTATCCTGAGTTCAGTGGGACCAGGATTTCCTGCTCTATTAAAAAAACAACAACTGTAGAGTCAAAAATGTGGAAATATATTCACATATAGTGGCCAAGAATATACACCAGGCTATCAGCTTGCAAAACGTAAAGCAACAAATATTGTCTCAGACCTACACTGCAGATGTCTCCTGCAGCATGTTCTCCATTCACTCAGTGCAGGGCACTACCACTGACATCAATGGGGGATTCATGTGCAGAATATCTTGCTGAACTGACTTTACCAGCATTGACACTGATAGTGGTGGTGAGAGACCATTCATTAGACTGGTATTTGTCCTAGCAGAGTACAAAGCTTTCTGGAGGTTCAACCGTCATGCTGCTGTCTGGGAGTTTTTCTGCTGAAGTTACCCCTTTCCAGCTATAGCAATGAAATCAGCACTTCGAAGTTCTGCTCACCCATTTTACCCTCACCTGAGCACCAATCCAGTCACACAGTCACTGTATCGCTTACCCTCCATTTCTTCACTCTCTCTGGCAGTGGGACTCCACAATTGCTTCCTCAGTCCTCTCTGGGGGTTTCAGAAGAAAATCCAAGGCACTAGGGAAGTGTTAAATTAGTTAGATGCTTCATTGGTTAAATAATTTGTACCTAGTTTTCATATTTACACTCAACGAGTCTCTCTCTCTCTCAATGAGTGAAAACTCTTCTCTTGCAAGATTAACTATTTCCAGTCCATCATGCCTTTCTGCACATCATTTCATTCTACAGATTTCCAATTTGATGGTTATTAAAGGTTTAAAACGTTTAATTTGACCTTGGACCTGTAAACATGATTTACAGTTGATGATATTGTTCTGGGATAACTGAACGTCCGTCTTCAAGCAAATCTGTATTAAAGGATTTGCTTTACTTACACTGGGCCAGATTCTGATGCTCTTCCTAACACTGAGTAGTACCATAACTCCTTCAGAAGCCCCATTGATTTCAAAGGCACTGCCCCAGGAGTTAGGTGCCACTCAGTATGAACAAAGGTATGAGAATGTGTCCCACTGTTACTGGGGCAGGAAAGTCCTTTGTTCTTAAGATTGTGCTGATTTGGAAGATAAATAGTTTGATCAATTTCCCACTCCTTATGTCTTTTGCAAAGTACATGTAAATTCTTACAATATGCTTTAAACCCAAATTAACTACTGCATTTTTCTTTTAAAACATCCCTTTTGGCAGAATCATGGGCACCCTTGCAGTATCACACAAGTGTATGTGTTAGAGGCAAAACAAGCACTGTACATTTGAATATGGAAATATATTTTAGTTCTAGGTTTCAAGGGGCTATTTTAAACCACAGTGAATAAAACAATTATTTTTAAAATGATGGACAGCACCTTGCTGGTGTCCCTCTGAAGCTAAAACTTTAGAACTGTGTGCGTTAGCGAGACAACGCTGGCATTTAAAAAGTGTATCTTGTATCATCGGTCTCTTTTATCTTTTTTGGCATGCTCTTTAGGAAACAGCAGAGAAAGAAAAATATGAAATTGAACACAGCAAATTTAATTATAAAACAAAACCACCCACCTTGCTTTCAGGGTCAGGAAGTATAATCGCCTCCTTTTGACGCAAGAATGAGTTTAACGACATATGTTAAATGAACAATTATTTAAAATAAAAGGAAATGACCTTAAAAACAGCTGCAGTATCTCAGGCTATAGCACAGAGAGCACTGCAGAAAAACAGACCATTGTGGAACTCAGGCATATACACAATCAGAGTTCCCCAGTAACTGTACCCTTTCAAAAACAAAAACCAATTGCTTCAGAGAATACTGCAATACACCTTGTTCTGTATTTGATCTCACCAATATAGTCTCTCTCCTTTTGCTGCTGGAGCAGATCAAAAGTCACTGGTAGCTGCCAAATGGTGCTATAAAAGTCTATTTTTCAATAAACGGTGTTTTACTGAAGGTTGCAAGCACTTCAGCATTAAATGCACACCTAAGAAGAATAAAAAGAAAATAGCATATTGCAACAGAATAAATTCATTTTTATTGAAACAGCCAGCAGTCACATGACCAAGCATCTAGCCTTTAGGATAGCAACAGAACTAGCTTGAAATGGTAAAGGAATTAACCAGTCTGCCTCCTCCTTCCACCAAGCTTTTCAGCCTGTCGACGGGTTGCATGTCCATATCCTTCACAGCGCATCTGTAGAGCTATTAAACTGGATAATCCCTCTGGCCTTTGATACATTTCTGGACATGATTATTTCATTACTCGCAGTATATCAGTAGGATCATAATAAAAAGGACTTCTGACAACCTGCCAAGAGTTTTGTGGCCTTGTAAACACAAAAGTGCTCTAATAAAATTTTATTAAGTGTTAAAAAGTCATAAAAAGTGAAATAACATAAACTACAAAATTTACTGTCCTCAGCAAATGCTGAAAATATCGTCCATAGTAAAATTAAATTAGCATGTAATAGCCAGAGAAGCAGTGTGGAGTGGGTTTAAAAGAGGATCCAGGACAAAAAAATTGCACTGGAACTGGGTCCTGGGGATTGAGTTTATGGAGATCCTTTCTTTTTATTGGAGGGAAGGTAGAGAGGAATGAATATGCAGATTATGGACAGGGGCGTTCTAAGGTCATTTGTGTCCTGTAGGTTGTCGATACTTCTTTTTTGGGGGGGAAGGGGTGGGGAGGGGGTTATATTGAAGGCTGTAATAGGGGACGGGAGGAGGGAAGCGAGTCATGGGTGCGGCTGTTGTCCACTAGGGAGCGCTGTGAGACTAGGAATCCCTCTGCCGTACCCAGGGAGGGAATGGGGGACCTAACAGGAATAACCCTACAGCTCAGTAGGAATGTTCACCCCCCACTGTAGAAATTATATTCACATTTTTGGCGTTTTCTTACAAATAAAAAAAAATGGAGTGAAGAAAACAATGCTGCGGAGTTGAGCTGCCCCAGACTTTCTCACGGAGAAGGGAGAGAAGGGGCTGGCTCCTTTGGCTGCATTGTCCGTGCCTTTCTCCTGCGACTTTCCGTCCTGCAGCCCCGGGGGGACGAGATGTCCCCGAGCCCTGTTTCTGATGGGGGGAGGCATCAGCCTTAGGCGCTGTGCTTTCCGCTTGCTGTCCTAACATAGCCGCGTAAATGCCACCAGGGGCCAGAGCGTGTGGACCCAAGTAAGTTGACTCTTTTGCTTGCATTTGATGCCCTCTAGGCAATGCCCCGCCACGCACTAGGGGCAGGGGTGGCTCGGCTGGTGTTTGTAAGAGCGGACTGGGGGGTCACGGAAATAACCCAGCCGTTCAGCGAAATCCACCCACTGCCCCTCTCCCAAACGTTGCAGGCGGGAGGTGCCACGCGAGCCACAAGCTCCCCACGCCCCGGCCCAGGGAGCGGCCGCGCGGGCGGTGCTGCCAGCAGGCGCAGGGCCGCAGCGGCTGGGGCTTGAGGGCCAGGTTCTCCCAGACCTGCCGGGGCTTAAGGCCCCCGAGGCTGGGCGGAGCTGCGGGGTGCGTGGGACTGGGGCCGGGCTGCGCTGCAGGCCTAAGGCTGCCTGAACCCAGCCCGCTGCGGCTGCCCCCAGGCCTCCGAGTGGCCCCGCAGCATCAGTTCTGGCTCCGGCCCCACGTCGCTCAGAAAGAACCCTTCGGAAACCCGCAAACAACGTGTCCCACCCACCCGAGCCCGGTGCCATGGCTCCAGCAACCCCTGCCCCGGGCCACGTGGGGAAAGGTCTGCGGAGCACCTCCGAAGGGACCTGGGCGTTCAGGGGTCACCTAAATCGCCTCGGGGAGGCCCTCTGAGTGCAGATTGCAAATGCCCGGCTGCCCTGGAGAAGGGGGGAAACAATCTGTTGTATATTGGTTGATTTAGGAGTCAACATTACTCTGCTGAGCGGGATTGAAGCAAACAGGAAGTAAATGAGCAGGCAGTGCCCGGGTGTCGTGCCATCGCTCTCAGGATTTCCTTCCCTTTTTTGGCTGCACTACGATTTACCTGAATGTTGCCAGAAAGGAAGTAAACGTGTTCCCGTCACATGTAGACACTCCCCAGAGTGCTGGCAGAGCTGCCCCAAAGAGAGGGAATTTTATACTGATTCATGGACAGGACATTTTTTAAAAGTTTCGTTTTGTTTCAGATGAAAAGGATAGTTGGCTTTCAGGTGGCAAGGCTGGAGGCCAAGCAGAGCAAGATACTGTATAAGCCTGTTTTGTCTTTGTGCTGAATACATGCTGAACCTGTGTTGAATACGTGCTGTAAAACTAAACCAGAAGTGCAGCTAAACATAGCTGTTTTGTGGAAATATTTGTAGGCAAACCAAAAAAAAAAAAAAATGTTTGAAGATACATATTCTACACAGACAGGTGACCAAGGCCTTTGTCCTTATTAAGCAAACTCCACATAAAGTTGTTTTTAGGAGTGATTTGAGCAATTGTGTAAGCAATTAGTATTTTAGCAACAGAGGATAGAGTTTTAAATAAAAACAAATGGGTTTATATGCTATTATTTTGAGCCATAGGAAACAGGAGCTAATGAATGAGTAAGCTGTAGGCACAGTCTTACAATACTGCTTGCTTTACACTGAATGCTATAAATTGCTAGGTTCCAAAATATGTATTTTAGCTTGTATATGATATTGGCTAGAACCATGTGCATATGTAGAACCTACAAGCATAAAATATATATTCACCACTATGTTTGAAGGCTATAGCAGTAGTTTAAAAAATCCTTATTTTTGTCCCTTTTGGAATTAGAAGTATGAGGTTATTATTGTGTGATCAATATTTAGTTATATTAGCAAATTACAGAAAATGCATTTTTATGCAGACGATGTATTTGATCAATAACAAAAGTCTTCACACTTATCTGACATTTTATTTTTGAAATATCTAATATTAAAGTAATATTAACACCTAATTGGCAACACTCACAGAATATTGTACAGAACACGTTTTGGGAGATAATTCTGCATTTTTTAAAAGGAAGGTTAAGAAAATTACCACATCATATAGTCTCTTAATTTAAGAAATCTGTGATCAAATATATCTTCTGCATAAAATGCAAATTTAAATATGAAATCAAAACATTAGTTATTTTTACGTACTACTTAGGGGCATTTTTAAAATTCTGTCACAAAATATCATTTAAGGACTATAAAAATATTGCAGTGCAGCAGAAAAATAGTACAGTCAAGGCTTTGAACTTAATATATGACTAAAAAGTTACTGAAGCATTATAGAATGCTTTATATATATGTGAATAATGTGTACATATACAGTATGTATAACTTTGAGAGAGTTTTTAAATGAAATGAAGAGGTGTTAGCTTTTGTATTACTGGAAGAATCAGCATGATCATTAAAATGTTGGAGCATTTACCTTATTGCTCTGATTTTTTAAACACCCTTGAAAAAATTCGTTTGGACTTTGACATGGAGATGTATACATAATTGTTCCTTTTAAATATATATTTTAAAACATCTCATTATATCAGCTAACATAATGTTTGTGGTTATTTTGCTTTGCATTCTTTCTAAGGACCTGATTCTGCCCAAATATATATGCAATTAAAACCTCAGTCATGCAAGTAATCCCACTTACTTCAGTGGGACTGCTGATCTGAGTAAATGGGTTACTGGATCAGGGTTTAAATTATTTGAAAAACACTTTCTTTAGACTCGGCATTGTATTTATACTGGGAACTTTGAACATATAGCTTTGTGGGTGCAAAGGATTTTCCAAACTGGCTTCATGGGATGTAACATTGGAAAACTACCAAAGATATGCAAATGGAATCTTAAAATAGGAATTGTACGTTTAAATGAGTGTAATAAAAACACAAATGACCCAGGGCCTGATCTTGAGAGGTGATGAGTATCTGCAACTCCTATTTAAAATTCTTTCAGTTCAATCCTGTTAGTTTTAAAACACGAATAATTTTTTATTTGTTTTATAGCGTGCCAAAGTGTGCAAGGCACTTCACATGAGACTTCGTCCCTGCCTGAGACAGTTTACAGTCTGAATTTCAGACATGACACAAGAGGTGAGGAAGACAAACATAATAAGGGGAGTGGACAATGGTCACAACAGGCAGTTATGGATCAAATCCTATGCTCAGAAACTAAGAGTTGCTTCTTTTGCTGGGTTTCTTTAGATACTTAAAGAATTTTAAATAACCCACTACCCTATACTGTCCCAGCTCTCTGATTTAGGGTTGCCAGGTGCCCAGTTTTCAACCAGCCACCTGGTCGAAAAGGGACTCTCTCCCCAGCCCTCCCCAGGTGAAAATGAGAACGTGAGTGAGGGTGGGGGAATGTGAGCGATGGGGGGGGGATGAGTGAGCGGGGTGGGGCCTTGGAGAATGGGCAGGGCAAGGGTTTTTGGTTTTGTTCAGTCAGAAAGTTGGCAACCCTACTTACACATACCTAAATCTTTCTGAATTAACCATTGGCTTCAAATCTTTTCAAAACACTGTATTACAGAAACAGATAATGGGTGAAATATTGGCCCCATTGAAATCAATGGCAAAACTCCACTGACTTCAGTGGGGCCAGGATTTCACTCATTCTGTACTAATACTTTACATCAAACATATGAAAGAAATTTTAAATTGTCTTTAAAAGAACTGAAATTAGCTGTTTTAAAAACTATTCTAATTGGTTGCTAACTATTTTTCTGCTGGTAATAACACAGGTAACATATAAGTGTAAGTTCATGTATGTGACCTGTTCTTATAATATTTTAATTTCTTGTAACTACCCAGTAACTATAAACTAACACTTTCGCTCAAAATCTACTACAGTTCGTTTATATAATATATGTAAAGTTTGTAGATAAGAATAAAAGGTCTGATCTAAACTAAATCAATGGGAGTAGGGACGTTCAAGATGCTCATTCCATCCACAATTCATTGCCATCTTCAAATGTGCAATACATTAACACAAGAGATGGGTTAAGCAGGAAGAGGCAGTGTTAAATTTGAACTTCTTGCTTTTGTGTATTTGACTCATGCCTTTAGTGTTATTTAAATGATTTTTCTAATTTTAATTTCCCTTGATTTTAGCAGCAATATAATACTTATATAGCACTTTTCACCTGATATAAAAAAATCAAATCAGAAAAAAACCAGTATTGCTTTAAAAAAATGTCAGTTCCCCTACAACTACCCATACAGACACTTCTTCACTGACATTTTTTCTGGTCCATCAGACTGGGATGGAACCAATCCTTTGTATGTATCACATTTTCAACATTTGGATGGAATTTTGAGCCATATTCATCCTGTCCACAGAATGCATTCTCCTTAAACTCAGTCTGAACAAATGTTTCACACCACAGTGTTTGTGTAAATTTTAAACTATAAAGCTACATTTTCTTCTCTGGGATTCTGCAATGTGTTCACACTGGGCCAAATCCATTTTTTTGATATTCATTTGCTAATCACATTGAAGGCAACAAGAATTGAACGGGTAGCTACGCGGGCAGAATTGAGAACAGTATGTGTGCAATGCATTAGGGACAGCAATCCATGTTGGAAAGGGTTATGAAAATTAGCTGCTGAATGCTCTATAAAAATAGCTTTTTGAACTGAGTGAACTTGTCTGTAACTCATCAAATTGATTTGAGCCCTTCTCTTTCTCTGCATGAAGGGAAAATGGCTTGCAATCATTCATTTACTTTTTTAAAAGTATTTAAACTGCCCCCAAATAAATTCTTTTTTTATTCACAGTTCTTCTGTAATAAAAACCAACTAAACAGGTTTACATTAAATTTGGGATGGGGGGGGGGATTTCATTCAGGCATAGCACTTGTATATCAAACTTTAGCTTGATGTGATTTTAAATGGCTAAGCTATATACCCCTCAAAAATGTGTGTTTATAATTAATCAGTGGACCTCTCCTTAACTACAATAGCCTTCTTAGTAGCATTTTAATATATACCAGGTACAGTCCATTAAGCTGGAACAAATATAATCCTGAAAAGACAAGCTTTACATTTTCCTGATCGTGGGTAATTTTCCACATTTCTAAGCTACCATTTTGAAGGCATTTTCTTATTTCCTGAGTTTGAAGTACAACATAGCATCTTTGTTGCCTGATTGCTTAGCTTTCCAAAGTTCCTTGAAGTTTGTGCCCATAAGTCTTGGAGCCTTCAATATAGCTCTAGCTACCGGATAGTCTCTGAGATAACATTTTATGAAATTATCTGCAGCTGTGTGATTCTCATGTGCAAGTTACTGCCTGCAGATGTCAAATTCATAGTGCTGTTAGTACTGTATGTCTAGGTCACAGAGCCTAAAATGAAGGCCTGGAGCCAGATACTCACCTGGGTGCAACTGCAAAGAAGAAAGCGGCTTTCATAATGAAAAACTATATATCAAAATTCATGGCTTCTCAAGGCAGTAGTAGGAGTGTGCCTTAAGGGCCTGATTCTGCTCACACTGAAGTCAATGAGGATTTTACCAGTGACTTTAACATAAGCAAGACAACGGGCCCTAAGTATTTTATCTGGATTCCAAAGCATAACCAGAGTCCAATGTATTCTAACGCTTTAGCCAAGATTTTCTGCATAGTCTAGCCATTGCTGCAAAACTGTGTGGCAGAATTAAAGTTTAGATTAAACAGTTACGGGCATGTTGATGTCTATGGAGCTGCACCAATTTACACTAGCAAATAATCTGACCTTACCTTTCTAGCCCTTACAGTTGCAAAAACAGCCTTCCACATATGAACCCAATGCAAACTAATGAGTCTGCAGAATAGCTCTGAGAAATGTGAATTGCACCTATTAATTTCAATGATGTGTTAATTTAGACACCGAATAATGACAAGTTAAAGCAATGGTTAGATTGTTAACTATTAATCTGCTAATATCTTAGCAGAAGCATTCAGCTAACGTGCATTGGATGCAGCAGCTGATAGACACAGGGGCTCCAGTTCGGGCAGCAGTAGCACTTCTACAGCTCATGCAAGGGGTTAGCTCCTTGGCTGAGAATCTGATGACACAACTCACTCCTGGCTAAGAACAAGTGACAGTCGAGCTCCCCTGTGATCTTATTCCTGTAACCTTTGCCCTTCCTCCCTATTGTTTATTACCTTTGCATTGTGTCCTGTGCTGAACTAGAAAATATTTGCCATACCCCTTTAACCAAGATGGGTTAAGGTATCAGCAAAAGATACATAGATGGACCTTGTTCCTTACTCTCTCCTGGCTTACATCAACATCAGAACAGATCACCATAGGAAGACTTATACTAGTATAGAAACAGGACAGTTCACGGGAAAGTACTACATGGAATGTGTGGGCATGTCCCCCATACTTTGAATTTGATCAGTTTTGGCTTCTTTGCCTTACAACTGGTGCTGTGCCTGAGCCACACAATTCCGATTCAGACATGGCTCCCAGATCCCCTTGGTCCAAATCTTCTCTAATGACACCTTTGACATCAGTGGTTCCTCACTTTTCCAGACTACGGTACCCCTTTCAAGAATCTGACTTGTCTTGTGTACCCCAAGTTTTCACCTCACTTAACAACTACTTGCTTACAAAATCAGACATAAAATTCCAAGAGTGTCCCAGCACACTATTACTGAAAAATTGCTTACTTTCTCATTTTCACCATATAATTATAAAATAAAAGATTGGAATATAAATATTGTACTTATATTTCAGTGTGATTCTTGAGTCTGTTTTTCACTTGTGAGCCATGTCTGAAGCCGAAGCCCCAGGCAGTGGGGTTGAAGCATGTAACTTAGCTTCACGGGGCTCCCTATGGCATGTGGCCCCGGGCAGTTGCCCTGCTTGCCACCCCTTAATGCCAGCCCTACACTTGCAATCACCCCAAACCCATCTATGATCCCCCCTGGGAGCTGCAAACCCCAGGTTGAGAAACACTGGTCTAGATGAGTTGAGCACCCCCAGTAATATATCTCTGTGTACCCCAAAGGGTACACGTACCCCTGGTTGAGAACCACTGTTTTAAATTATGTCAGTGTAGATTCTTGACTGAGAATCTGATCACACAACTGACTTTATTTTTGCTTAACTTTAATATTGGCACAATAAGTGGAAGGAGCATCAGAACTGAGGAAAAGAAATAGGGATTTCCCCCTACTACAGTCAAACAAAACAAGCCTCCTGTGTGAGGGTATACACCATCCCTAGAAGTTAGGTAGAGGAGCATATCAGGTTCATAGGATTTTTCGCCCTCCCTTCAGTCTGGGCTGTAAAGTTTCCTCTTCTCATATTGTCAGCCCTACAGCCTGGCGAACAAAGAGTCTCAGAAGAGACTCTGTATCAAACTGCAAGTAGGATGTCAAAAAGAATCCAGTTCTCATAATTTATGAGAGCATCACTTTCAAAAGGCTTCCAGTGCCTCTATCAGCCTGAGGTCATGCTCAAACTCAGGTTCCTAAATGGTACCGGCCAAGCCACTGACCAGACCGGTTTCACCATTTGGTCTCTTTATATGGTCACATTATTACCCAGTAAATTGTCTTGATCACCTCAATGCTCACATATCTGAATTATAAGCAAACTTGATTGGATTTTTAAAGCAACATGAAAGAGTGCCCCTTTGATTATATACTTTCACCCAATTTATTGTGTGAATAAGACGCCATCCAGTCTTTGCTTACTCTTGTTTAGTGCATGCATGATGTGAAAGCCAAAGCCACAGGAGTAGGATGAACAGCTGAAATATCTCTAATGACAGCACTTTGAAATTGTATAGCTGCTATTTCTTTTCTATGGTTTCCAAACAACAAAAGTAATGTCTGTGTTAAGAGCATCAGTCGGGCTCTTTTAATTGGATAATAGTTGTCTGTGTAATTTCTTTTTTTTCCTTCTGATAATTTAAAATGAAGAGGAAGAAAGCAAGGAATTTTCATGAAGGTTATAAAATGTGTTTTAGTCACCTGGGAGACCAAACCAGCTATACGATATTTACCAGGTGCACATGTGTGTAGGCATTTTAAAAGATACAGTGTCACCCAGTTAAATATGTATATTCATGGTCATATTACATGTAATTTGGTAGATTGTAGGTTCAGCAGTAACAATGACATTTTGCACTTGCATCTCAGATTCTACAAGTGCATTACAAATATTAATTTATTCTCAGAACACCCTACTAGGCAAGTATTAACCCCATTTAAGAGATGGGTGTAGTGAGGCACAGAGAAGTTCAGGGTTAGGTAGTACCTGTTCAGCCCAAAAGAAGCTCTCTTGGCATGGTGGGGGAGTGAATACTGCTATACCCCATGAAGCAGTTCAGTATGCTCCCCTGGCTAGGTCTTCCAGCTGATGTGAGAGAGGGGTGGAGCCAGGGCTCTGCCTACTGCTTCACCTTTGAGGTGCCCTATAAGGGCTGGGGAGAATTTAGCTCCACGGTCAGTGGTTTGCGCAAAGAATGGCAGAGCTGATAAAATACCCAAAGTTCCAATTCCCAGCCCCCTGCTTTAAACCCTATTCACAATAGTCCCTCCTAAAGTAATAAAAATGAATGGGGCTATTGAGATGACCATCACCGTTAACACATGCCATGGCCACTTGAAACTGAGCTCTGCTCATGGTAATGTGGATTACTACAAGACCCTGTGATGATCACAGATTTAACCCAAGTCTCGACCATATTTTAATATATACATTTTACTGTACAGTTTGTTAGATGTGTGAATTATTCCAAGACAATATGTCCTAATGACTAATAGCCAAATTCTGCTACCCTTATGTTGAGTAAGTAGTACTTTACTCTGCAAGTACTCCTATTGATTTCAATAGGTGTAATCCTAGATTAGGTTGAGCAAAGTGTGAGTAAGAGTAGCAGAGTCTTAAACCCCAGTCCTGCACTCCACTAGCTCCTGTGTGCTGCCCCATTGAATTAACTGGGGTGCTACATAAGCACAGGTTCTGTGTGAGTGGATCTGAATGCAGGACTGGAGGCAATATCAATGCACATTTACTTATTTTAGCTGAAATATTCAGATACACGTTAACACTGAAAACATGTTGAGGCTGTATAATTGCTGTTCCTGAATTCCCATTTTCTAGATACTTGTTATCATTCAGTGTCAGTTAGTAAACTGGAAAACATGGGAATTCTTGTAAGAAAGGTTAATAGCATGGTATACATGAAAACTGCATTTTGGACCCAAAAGTCTCATCTATTGTAATGTATTCTTTTCCCCACTCCCAAATAATCGAAAAAGAAAGCTACCTAAAAGCACAGTTCACATTAAAAAAAAGCCATAATTTTAAAATGCAAAATGGTTTAATAGTTTTTAGTAATAATATAACCAGCCAGAAAACTTTTTCTATTTCAATTTTGTGCTTTTATGTAACTTTACTATTCCACATCAGTTTAATATCAAAGTCTATTAAAAACATATATTCCCATTTGAGATTAGAACCAAACATACTGTGATCCAGAATTAATTTTTATGGCCAAGATATAATCCCCTGAAATAGGGTCTGACAATGGAAATGCTGACACACCTTTAAATGTAGCATGGTGATTGGCATCACTATCCTGTTGAAACCAATACACAGATAAACTTAAGATAATTGCTACATAGTTTAAGCAGCAGTGGAACTGCCATAACTTTTATGTCTGACTACATTACAATCTTTAGATAAATTGCTTGATGGAAATCAGCAGTGTAGGGCCAATTCATTTTTGTCTATCTTAAAAAGGGCTCAGAAAAACATCATTCCTCATCAAATGATCACTGAAAAGACAGCTTACTGTAATACATGGAGATAAAGAATGGGCTCAGGAGAGGAATGTGCTGTCTTATCAGGATGGACTTAATTGTCCCTAACAGCCAATGTAAAGCTGCATAAAGATTATATTAATTGATTTAATTGTTAATTAAGCTGATTTTAACTTTGTTAGACAAAAAAATGCTGAAAAATATACCAACACCCATTTTAGGAGGCAGTCATCACGCTGAGGAAGCCTACAGTGTCTGTTGTGCATGTTTCTGTGGCGTATATGGTTTGCTGCGGTAGGTCTACCACCACTGATCATATTTCATGACAAATTCTCCACTTTACCGTATAGGGGGTTTTCACTGTAGAGCCACATAAACTAGTTGAATTTCATGATGAATTGCCTCTGGCCTCCACATTCCACCACCAGCAGTATGGCGGAGACCTGTCAATCACTTATACCTTCCTCCCATGCCTTTTCCACATCCTATTTCATCTAATACAAGAAAGGCTGTTACGCTATAGAGTCCCCACACAGATTTTGTAAATAGAGAACTGTACAAAAAAGCTACTATTGACATGTATTCTGTGTGTGTATGTCACTAACAAGGAGGGAGGCAGAGAAAGCTGCACTGGTGGAAGTGTCCTTGTTGCTTGGGCGGTGGCCTAGAGACAGGGTTTGGAGACAACTTTAATTGTTCTCTGGCTACTGATGTTAGTTAGTGGCAAGGTCCTGCTTCCATTGCTGATTTCTCTCTCCCCTCCCCCATAAATTCCTATAAATGATGGTATTCATTTCCCAGCTTGTGATGTTATCTGTTTTATGTAAATGTTCTCTGTATGTGAAAGAGTTAGATGCTACCGTACTGTGACCTGCAGATTCTTGTAACATTTCTGAACATCTGAAATTGACTTCAGTGGGGCTGCACAAGGATAGCCAATGGGTGAAATTTGATCCTTTTTGTGATTGGTAGCAATTGTGATAGCAATTATTTCAGCCAGTGACATACACATACTGGACCTTACACCTAAATCAGACATACAGGACTTGATTTTGCTACTGTGTTATTCCAGTTTTACAAGGAGGTAGATCCATTAATATCAATGGAGTTACACCAGTGTCAAAATGGATTAGTGCAGTAGTGGATCCGGGCCATCATTGCTACAAACAAAACAACTTTTTTTTTTCTAACAGAAAGTCTTAGAAGTGCAGGAAGAGGGATGTAGTTCAACAATAGAAGGGAGTATCTCCTTGCCCACTCTCAAAAATTGTTCCCTCATTCAGGATAGACTCTCATGTTCCGTACAAACATCTGGTCCAAGCTTTCAGCGCATAACATCATTCATCACTATTTGACATGCTACCACTGCTGCCCACATTCCATCAACACGCCACAGAAGATCTTTCCTTCTCTCGACACCTTACATTTCATCTGGTCATAGGCATCATTCATGTAGTCTAACAACAAAATGCCACCATTCATAGGTTCTAACAACATAATCACTAGTTATACAGCAAGTTCTCATTTAGAATATCATATCCCCCATGGTCACTGGGGGGTGAGTGAGTGAATTCTGAGACTGGGGTATGATGTGCTCCAATGACATGATCTGCTCCAAAACAAAAGTATTCCTAATTAGTAAACAACACATTCAACTCATATAATACTTTTCATTCAAGAATCTCAAAAGTGCTTTACAAACATTAATCCTGCCAACACAGCTGTTAGGTGAGTATTATTACTGAATTTACAGATTGGTAAACTGAGATATGCAAAAGGTAAGTGACTTCTCTGGGTGCGTGTCTGCACAAGCACTTAGTTTGTGGCAAGCTGGGGGGTAAGTCTACCCCCACACCAGCCAGCCTTGCACTAAGTGTCTCTGATCTAACCCACTTTGAAATGGGAGTGGTTTAAGGAGTACTCTGGACATTTTTCCACACATCAACAGGGTCCAAATGGCATGTAGCAGGTTAGATTTACATCCTGCTTGCCACAAACTAAGTGTTTGTGGAGACAAAGCCTGAAGGTCACATGCAAATCAGTAGCAGAACCCTGGAGTCCTGACTTGTTATTAGACCATAATGCCTTCCAAAAATGCTGAAATGTTTGTTTACCATAATTCTCATAGTTCTCACCCCCTCTATTCAGCTTCAAATATAAAAATATTAAAGGTCTTCTTTTGATAATCAGTAATAAATATGTGGAAGTCAGAATAAATAATTATTCTGGAGACTAATGAAAGGAAAAAATATTGGTTATTTATTGATCTTGAAGGAAACTGCTTGGGAGACATTACATTTTTGGGGGATCTGGTCTTGTTTGTGTAGTGCAATCTGAGGACACAGGGATTCTTGTAATTTGTCTGTACAAATACCATTATGTTCATTTCATTGTTACGATGCAGTTGTTGTTAATTCTCCTTGCACAGAACACCATTTTTCTGCTAATAGAGTTGAATTACAGATGTGACCACTTCATGCTGAAGCACTGAAAGTCTAGTGGGTTAGTCTGCTTCAAGTGTCTTATAGTTGTCTGGGTCTGGACCACACAGACTCAAGTTGTGCTAGTGTGTCCTTAGAGGAAAGCATTTCCTTCTCTACAAAATGAATGCTTGCCCAGTTAGACCTTGCTGTAGTCAGCACAGCTGGGGAGTATGTGTAGCCTATCCAATTGATAAGTTCTGCTCAGCAGAGCTGGTCTGAGCTCTAATTTTCAATGTTTTGTCACTACACAGTGTGTAATGTTATCCTGCCATCTGATATGCATGATGGATCTCAAAAGGGACAGGTGAAGTTTGTCTTTGGCTTGACAGCAGTAGTATATCTGGATCCACAGTCAGAGAAAATAGCTAAGATCACTCTCCTTGATAGACTTTGAATTGAGCAGATAACCTGATAGTATGGAGATCCCACATATACTGTTTAAGTCTTCTAAAAGAGAAACCAACCTCTCTGATGCAAATGTACAGGTTCTAACCCGTGGAAGCAGTTCTCAATGGTTGGAGGGTGAAATCGGCTATGAAATTCAGCTCAGTAGGGCTGATGCAGATGGGTGTTATGGGACATTGTTTATCTGGTACGGATTGATACTTTCACTTCTATTTTCAATAGAAGTTCTCCTGCTGAAAATCTGCCTAGTGTAATTTGAAGATGTTTTGGAGTATATGCTTCAATTGCACAGTCATCTCATCAAATGAGGGCTTGTTGTGAATGAGATTAGAAAGGAAAGATAGTCCAGCCAGGAATTTGGGATACTTTGGTTCAATTCCCTGCTTGGCCATAGACTTCCTGTGTGACCTCTCTGCCTCAGTTCCCCATCTGTAAAATGGGGATGATAGCATTTTCCTACCTCACGGGGCACTGGGAAGATCAATATATTAAAGACGGTGAGGCGGTCAGATGCTATGGTGCCAGTACCACATAAGTATCTGAAATAAAGAGTTCTTTATTGATATAAGAACAGGAGTACTTGTGGCACCTTAGAGACTAACAAATTTATTTGAGCATAAGCTTTCGTGGGCCACAGCCCACTTCATCGGATGCATACAGTGGAAAATACAGTAGGATGATTTTATATACACAGAGAACATGAAACAATGGGTGTTACCATGCACACTATAACGAGAGTGATCAGTTAAGGTGAACTATTACCAGCAGGAGAGAAAAAAAAAACAAAAAAAACAACACAAAAACCCCCCCAAAAAACCTTTTGTAGTGATGTGTCATTACACAAAGTAAAACTATTTCCCCATGTTTATTTTTCTCCCCTACTGTTCCTCACGCGTTCTTGTCAACTGCTGGAAATGGCCCATCTTGATTATCACTACAAAAGGGGTTTTTTTTGTTTTTTTTTTCTCTCCTGCTGGTAATAGCTCACCTTAACTGACCACTCTCATTATAGTGTGCATGGTAACACCCATTGTTTCATGTTCTCTGTGTATATAAAATCATCTTACTGTATTTTCCACTACATGCATCCGATGAAGTGAGCTGTAGCTCATGAAAGCTTATGCTCAAACAAATGTATTAGTCTCTAAGGTGCCACAAGTACTCCTTTTCTTTTTGTGGATACAGACTAACACGGCTGCTACTCTGAAACCTGTTTATTGATATAGTTTGTGATGTGCAATTTAATCAGACTCAAGAGATTGGCAGGTTTGCAAAACCAGATGCATGTCTACAATATATTAACCTCCTTTACTACATCTTGATCCTAACCTGTTCTCCTCCTATACCTCCCTCCTTAGTCAACGTCATCTTCTCCCAGTGCCTCTCAAAGCCAGGCTTCAACCCCTCTGTCCAGTCTAGCACTTCCAGCAGTCTGAGATTTCTCCCCCTGGATGTTCCTATGCTAATTAAGATTCACATTCTCCAAAACTGAACATCCTACCTTTCCTCCTAAATCTTTCCCAACACCTCTCATCTGTTTCCACTGACAGCTCAACTCTCTGATCCATCTCTTAGGCTCACAATTCTGGAGTCATTTTCAGTTATGTTCTCTCCTTTGCCAATATCTGCTCTGCCAACATCCACTCTATTGCTAGGTCCTGTTGCCTCTCTCTCTCTCCTTTAATACCTCTGCTGTCATCGTCTCCTTTTGTTGAATGCCTTTCACTAGCCAAGCTGTAAAACTGACTCCGTTCTTTGTGATCTTTTTCCTCACACAGCTCTGTATGCATATACCCACTTACTGCCCTGGTCTTCCTTGCGTCTTCCCTCTCACGGTCCCTCCTTAACATGCACTGCTTCCAAAAGGCCAGTGTTGTTTTTCCATGCGCAGAGAGCGAAATATATATCTTTTCAGTTAGATCATTTATACTAATGTAAACAACAAGGGAGAATAGCTATATTATTTTGTATGATTATATGTGCCTCAGTTTACCTTCTTGATATTTTTCATGGAGTTAAATCAAAGGAGGCTGCTAGTGGGGAGTAAGCAGGAAACAAACCAATGACAGACAGAAGCTATTTCCAGAGAGAATATCAGGGGCCCTGGAGAGAAACAGTGACTGAGCTAGTCATTGAAAAATCCCCACCTGCCTGTCACCAGCAGGGTGACTGGTCTGTGTTTCCCAGACAAGAGTCTACGATCAAATGAACACGAAGCAGTTAAAACTTCTGGCTCAGAGGAAAACGAAGAAAGGCAGAAATGGTCAGCAGCTTCCTGCGCAGATAGACTGGGTGAGGCAAAGGATACAGCAGGGCTGTGGAACTAAGGCAGAGGCTCTGGAGGATGTGCCTGAAATAACTGGGCTTGCTTAAGCTTTGAGGGTTGAGGAGCTGCAAGCAAGCCCTGGCTGTGCAGGCCTGTTGTGAGTTTCATCCTTTCCCCCCTCCTGGTTGTGTACCGTTGGGCACATGAACAGTATGTGTGTTTGGAAGGAGCTGGTCTAAGTCATTTTAAACAGCGTCTGGTCACAGGCACCCAAAGGGGAGTGTTGTAACAAGGTGGCCTTCCCCTTTAAGGGCCAGCAGGCCTGAGACCAGTCAGCCCTGCCTCCTTATACCTGTGCTGGGTGTTGGACTTAAGAGGAGGAAAAGCCAGCAGTGGAGGGCTGATTGGGAAGGAGAGTAGAGAGACTGCTCCTAGCCCTACCTGGGTGCAAGAAGCCTGGGTGAGAGCCAGGAGCCGTCTGAGGACTGTGGTTGGTCAGTGTCCTTTGTAGGAGCATGGGCACAGGACCAGCTGGATGGGTTGGCTAGAGCTCAGGTATCTGTTGAAGCAGGCTGTTGCAGCTGAGGCTCCCCTGTAAGGAAGGGGGCTGGATGCTGAGCTTGGCTGAAGCATCCTTTGTTTGGTTTTCCTTTGTCTAAATGACTCTGTTACCCTGGAAAGGGTAGAACTCTAAAGTGGCTTGGCTGGAGGGCCAAATCATATCTGTGGCTAGATTAGGCCAAAAATCATTGTGGGAAAGCTGCGGCAGCCCGTGCTGCATGGGAGTGCTTCAGGCCAGGGAGTCTTGTAATAAGTGTCTTGCAGGAATTGCAGTTGGGCCTCTCGTGGTAACATGGTGGAAGCAGGGGGGCTGCTAGCCTGGAACTCTAATCGTGGCAGAGCCCTGGGATTCCACCTAGAGAGAGGTGAAGGTAGCAAAACCTGTCACCTGAGGGTGCACTCGTGAGGGACTGCAAGGGAGTGTACGGCACCGCCTGCAATGTAAGCATGGCAGGACAGGGGAATAGGGGGTTTTGTAACATGTTGGTCCAGTCTAAAGTGGATTGAACTATGGTGTTCCACTGGAAAGAGAGTAAGTCAAGGCCTGTCACTTGGAAAGAACATTCCTGGGAGAGACCAGAGGGGCAGCTCACCCCTTAGCCATTCTACTACATAGTAAGGAAAACATGTAAGAAAGAACAAATATATATCATCGCCATGAAAGGGAAATTACAGAATTATAATGGCATCTCTTTTCAAAGAAACAGCTATGTACATCACAGCCTATAAAGCCTATCAGAGAAAAGGCCTATCTATATCCTCTGTTACTGGTGGAGATGAATTAATTAACAGAAGATTGAACATCAAACACTAAACAACACTTTGGTAAAAAAAAAATTGCGGCACTAACAAATTAGCTCTTAACTTCCCAATCCAATCACATTGCTTTGTTCCCTTCCACACACCCACCCTTTTTTTGTCCATTGTCTGTTTAGATATCAGCTCTTCATGGCAGGGATCTTGTCATACCTGTTCGTAAAGCACCTGGTACGCTGTTAGAGCTATACAATCAGTGGTGCTGGGGGTACTGCCACACCCCCATGGCTTGAAGTAGTAAAAACAAACACTAAATACGTGGCTTCCATCATCAGCACCCCCACTATAAAAATGGTTCCAGCACCCCTGCATACAAGTAGTGATTAATCAGAGTAATAATAATAATAAGCTGTATGCCACTTACTCAGCCCCACCCCACTGTAAACTGCTCTAGCTAGTGCTATTATTCACTCACTTTCACAAATACCAAATTCACCCACAAACTTTAGGGGGAAAATATTTGGTAAAGATCTATGTTCCTTTCTGTATGTATTACATTGTATTTGACATGCACCAATAATTATATCACTGTGACCCATCTAACCTGTTGCTGCACCTTGACACAGTCATTGAGGCACATGTGCTTTGAAATGTAGATGCTTCCAAGACATTTCATGTTTATCAGGTTGGCAACAGATTTTTGCTGGTGATGAGATTAGTCTGAGTCACAAAGCATTAGAAGCCTGTTTCTGTTTACCTTGCCAATACATTTGTGACCAGCTGTTCTATACCAGGAGATGATGATAAAGCAAATACACAAATTTAAATTGTCCATAATAATCAAGGCACCAAGGCACCATGTGTTTAGTCCCATTCAAAGCCTAAATCTTCTCTCTCTTTAGCAAAGCTTTTGGCACGGTCTCCCACAGTATTCTTGCCAGCAAGTTAAAGAAGTATGGGCTGGATGAATGGACTATAAGGTGGATAGAAAGTTGGCTAGATTGTCGGGCTCAACGGGTAGTGATCAATGGCTCCATGTCTAGTTGGCAGCCGGTATCAAGTGGAGTGCCCCAAGGTTCGGTCCTCAGGCCGGTTTTGTTCAATATCTTCATTAATGATCTGGAGGATGGTGTGGATTGCACCCTCAGCAAGTTTGCAGATGACACTAAACTGGGAGGAGAGGTAGATATGCTGGAGGGTAGGGATAGGATACAGAGGGACCTAGACAAATTAGAGGATTGGGCCAAAAGAAATCTGATGAGGTTCAACAAGGACAAGTGCAGAGTCCTGCACTTAGGACGGAAGAATCCCATGCACTGCTACAGACTAGGGACCGAATGCCTAGGCAGAGGTTTGGCAGAAAAGGACCTAGGGGTTACAGTGGACGAGAAGCTGGATATGAGTCAACAGTGTGCCGTTGGTTGCCAAGAAGGCCAACGGCATTTTGGGATGTATAGGTAGGGGCATTGCCAGCAGATCGAGGGACATGATCATTCCCCTCTATTCGACATTGGTGAGGCCTCATCTGGAGTACTGTGTCCAGTTTTGGGCCCCACACTACAAGAAGGATGTGGAAAAATTGGCAAGAGTCCAGCGGAGGGCAACAAAAATGATTAGGGGACTGGAACACATGACTTATGAGGAGAGGCTGAGGGAACTGGGATTGTTTAGTCTGCGGAAGAGAAGAATGAGGGGGGATTTGGTAGCTGCTTTCAACTACCTGAAAGGGGGTTCCAAAGAGGATGGATCTAGACTTCTTCTCAGTGGTAGCAGATGACAGAACAAGGAGTAATGGTCTCAAGTTGCAGTGGGGGAGGTTTAGGTTGGATCTTAGGAAAAACTTTTTCACTAGGAGGGTGATGAAACACTGGAATGCGTTACTTAGGGAGGTGGTGGAATGTCCTTCCTTAGACGTTTTTAAGGTCAGGCTTGACAAAGCCCTGGCTGGGGTGATTTAGTTGGAGATTGGTCCTGCTTTGAGCAGGGGGTTGGACTAGATGACCTCCTGAGGTCCCTTCCATCCCTGATATTCTATGATTCTATGATTCTACACTAAGTTTACTGTAGCAGTTGTGAGACCTACTCAAATTTCCTCAAGCTGAGTAGAAGTATTTCTCTGGATATTGCAACCATATCTCCTCAGTGATAGGGTGTCTACCCCACACAAGACATGAAGGGGTTAAGGTGGAAGATGGGCCAATTAATTCCCTAGGCTGCAGGAAGCCAGGAGGAGGAGCCAGTGATCAGGGATTAATTAGACACAAGGTTCAGCTGGACAGGTACAGGAGGGGCCAGTATAAAGTCCAGGAGCTGAGAGCAGAATGGGGGCTACAGAAGAAACAGTCTTTTGTTGGGAGAAGGGAGGTGTTTGGGGCTAGAGATAGGTAGCCCACAGTCCCTCTCTGAGAGGAGGAGTTTGGGCTGGCAAACCCAGAGAAGTGGGAAGAGCCAGAAAGGTAGGAGAGGATCAGGGTTAAAGCACCAAGGTAGGCTAATGCATGCCTTGGCTGCTGATTGGAGGGCCCCTGAACTGGAATCCAGAGTAGAGGGTGGGCCCAGGGATCTCTGCCAGCCACTGGAGATGTGGTATAGATCAGGCAAAGGACAGTGGACTGCCTGGGATGACTTGTTCTGGAAAGACTTTCACACACCCACACCCACCCTGGGCAGGGGAACCATGTAGTGACCTGGCTGAAGGGCTGAAGAGGATGCTGTGGTTCATGGAGTGGGGCGCAGCATGAGAGAAGATGATGAGTGTAGAGACTGCCAGAGGGGGGGCCCTGGACTGGGGAGCAGCTGATTTCCCCAGAGCTGCCAGGAAGAGACACCCTAGCGGTGAGTGAATGCCATCACTTCCTCCAGTAATGCCCATGTGGCTTCAAACTAGATGTTGGCTGGCAGCTCATACGGCACTTTGCTTTCCTTGTTATCACTCCTCCATGTGTTCTCTCTTTAATATCTCTGTGTGCCTGTTTCTCTAGGTTTTAATATTTCATCTTCCTGTGCTTAATGTCTTCTGTTCTTCAAGCATGGAAGAGGGCACTCAATCCATAGTAGCACCTAGTTATAATCTCCTACCTCAGCACCCTTTGGGATTCCAAAGCTTGTTTATCAAACTGTTTTCTGTATGTTTTTCTGTGTAGCGTTATCATCATGATCATCACTGTCAATATTTATGAAGTGCTCCTCACTGTAATTTCTGGGTACACATCGCAAGATTTGGATCTCATAGTACACAGTAAAGAGTGCATATGCCTGTAGCAAATGAACCTTGAAGGGAAACCTAGTCAGTAGTCAGACTACAAACCCTGCAGTTATTACAACAGCTGGATAAAGAGGTGTGGCTTTGCATCACCATAAATATGGCCAGTTTTTGAATCAAACATTTCTGGAAGGTGTGAATTCCAGAAGCAAGGGCCCACTGCGTAGAATATCCACTAGTGCTGCTTCTTATGAGCTTTGTCTTTGGGTCTGACAGCTGAAGTATTTCTGCTGAATATAAATGGCATAATGGGTCATGGAGGAAGAGAGATACTCTCTGAGGTAAGTGGATAGGACTTCATGCATACAGAACAGCACCTTGAATCTCCCCTGGAGATTAAGTGTGAGTTAATACAATACCAAAGCAGAGGTGTAATGTGCTGCCAACAATCTGTCCTACTTAGGACACAGGCAGACACTTTCAACTGATGCCTTCAGGTGGCTTTGAAGTTGAGTTTTGGATAGATCTCATTACTTAAACCTTGAGATATGAAGAGGCATACATGGCTAAAGTGAGGTCCACTGAGAGAAAGGGCAGAATATCTTGGCTGGTCATTGATGATAAAAGGCTGTTCTGGATAATGCTGCCCTCTGGAAGTCAAGGATCAGAGAGGAGTCTAGTCAGACCCAAGAATGAGAAAGGAGAGCAATTCTATAGTTATCTTGGAAATGTTCATTCTCATGTTTTGTTCTTGTTAGGCAGAGAAAGTATGCTCTGTGTGACTTGGTGTGCTAAAAAAGCAACTCACTGCAAAATGTGCCTCAGATTTCTATGCACAAGCCAGAGCCTCCAGCCCTACTTGGTCTGCTTCCATGCAAATATCATTCTAGAGGAAAGATCTGAAAAAAAAAAATCTGCAAACTCCAAAAATTATGGGGCATGGCCTAAGAAAATGTAAGAGGAGCTGCAGAATGCTGTACTAAGTATGCTACTGTGGGAAAGTAACTTAGATTAGTAAAAATAAAAAAGGATAGCCAAGGAAGGTTGTGTTGAGTCCCATTAACTTTCTGTCATGGCAAAAAAAAATGTTTATGTATATCTCTCAGCAGAGAGGAGACATCTTCTGATGGTGGGTGGCCTGCATCTCAGTCTGTAAGAGAGTCTGAAAGGGTTGCTGCACATTTCTATATGTCAGGCCTCTCGACTACAGATGTTGCCATATGCCAAGTAGTGCCGTGCTCTGCATTTTCATAATACAGCATTTACCGTTTTAACCTCTTTAGTGGGCGTTTTTAATCATGATGACTGTCACTTTCAACCACCATTTTTTTCTCTCATTTTTGTATGACATAACAGATATGAATTTCCTTTGTAACTTTCTGAGGACCTTAGCCCTTCCTGTCCCTTTTTAGTAGAAAGGGGGAAATATGGCCCCAAACGCTCCCTGTGAAATGGTAAGTGACAGTTTCATTTTTGGCAGGAGACTTTCAGCTTGTGACAGCTCCATTGCTAATTGTACAAGCACCTTTCAATAGACTCAAAGTCTGTTGTGTGAGCAGAGGGGTTTCCATGGGCTTGCAGAGAAGTGGGAACAGGCAGAAGAGCTGCCGCTTCCCCCTTTCCATATATCTTGAGCAATTTGCACAAAATTTTCATTTTTTTCCCCCTCTCCCACCTACACAGTGGAAGAGACCCTTTGGCCCTTGATCATGGATATATTCTTAAATGGATGTATGTTGTTCCCTGGAAACCAGGCACTGTTTTTTGTCTGTCACTATAACGAGTAAAGGAAAGTTGTGCTCCAGTGAGGCTATGAAAAGGTTCAAGAAATTTTAGGCTCACCCTAACCTTTTGCATATTAATGCTTTTTGCTCCTTACAAAAGGCCTCATATTACGTGAAACAGTCTCGTAAATAAACCAATACAAAAACAAACACACAAAAAACATGCTATTAGAGACGGGCTTTGCCCACCCCTCATTCTCCCAAGGCCTTAAGACTTCCCAAACTTTGTCTCATCCAGATCTGAATTTTGTGGGTTAGCCTATGCCTACCTATTATTGGTCTGAACCAATTAAACATTTAAATGTAATGACAGAGTTTATTTTTGTGACATTTCAGCTTTTAGTGACATTAAAATGAATCCACTCAAAATTTAGCAACTGACTGAAAAAAAAAAATTCATGAGTTTGAAGGTAAATATTAAATTCTTCCCAAACTGCCATCTCGGGGAAATGGTGACAGACTGGTATTTTCAAAAGAGCTCAGTATCAACAGGAACATAGTTGGAGCCATACTGAGCACTCTTGAAAAATCTATCCATATTGAACATTATTATGTAGAAAATGAAGAGGCTCCCACCTTTCAGCTACATCCTAGGCTTGCTGTGTCTCTGGTCGGAGGGTGCTGACTTCCCTGTTCTGAGCCTCAACCTCAGTGATGTACTTCTTGATCAAGTCAGCAGCTCTCAGGATCAGAACCTTTGAGGATCCTCACTGGCTGATTCTCAGAGCTCCATGGACAGATGTCCAAGTAGACGCTTTGGTCAGAGGACAAATCGCCTCAGGAGAAGCTTCCCCCAAAAATGAATTTTTAAGGGAAATATGGGAGAAATAAAATTAGCTCCAGAATAAAGATCTGGACAACATTTCAATACCTTGGCAGCACTGACCACCCTATGTCCCACAAAAAATCAAGTTGCAGACATAATGAGCTGTGTTCTTCCAAAAGCTTAGCCAGCACTATTACACACAGTTGAGGCTTATCATGTCTAGGTTGTAGGATTTTTGATCTATGATGTAGCATAAATACAGTTACAGATACTTTACTTACCTGTATTTATCACTCTGAAAAGATCACATCTATTAATCACAGATAAGAGCATTGCCTATTGTGCCCCTTACAATTAGAGTGCTCTGCCAGCAGAACTGAAGCAAATGCCAAGACCAAGGAAATGTAAGATCGCTATACAGTCTCATTTCAGAAAACCTTGCGTATGCTGTAACCAGGGTCTTGTATGGATTCTTTTTGAGTTTGCTGCCGTTAAAAGTGAATCCGAACATCCCTGAATTGTGGCTCAAGATCCAAACATTGGGGATTGGGCCTGTCTCTAGTAGTCTTCCAAAAGTATTACAGTAGGTATGCGTCTTTGTCCTTGGGACTCCAGCAGAGATGAGCTACCGGGCTGTACTGGAGAGAACTTTTAAAAAACATATGTATAAGAGCCAATGTTTTCAGATTTAGGCATCTAAGATTAAGCATTTGAATAAGTAACCCCATTTTCAAAGGTGATGAGTGCCCACAACTGCTGTTTATCTCTACGCAAATTCCAAGCACACCAAAATCTTGGAGAGTTAAAAATCTGGATCCAATTTTGCAGCTTGAGGTCATTTTTAATTAAGAGTCTGTACAAAGAAGTTTGTAAAATATTTAGATCTCGTTTTTTTTTAAACTATTTGTCAGTCTGAAAAAGGCTGATTAACTTTTACTACTAAGTTTAAGGGCTGTTCATATACAAGAGGTCAGACTTGGTGCTCTAATGGTCTCTTTTGGCCCTAAACTATGAATTAAACTCTATGTATCTACAAAGTGTCTACAACATGAAAGCACACAATGTAACTGTTAGTGCACAATAGCAGTGTCCACACTTAGTGCGTGGCAGACTAGTGCGCTGTACAGTCACATCCTGGCTTGCCACACACTAAGTTTCCTTGTAGATAAGCCCTAGCTTGTGTGTGTTTGTGTATGCATATATATATAATACTCCTGAGAACTAACAAGATGCCTGTCTTACCATTCAATTGCATTGCTTTTGTTGTTTCTCTTCTCCCCTTTATTTGAATACTGTATGCTCTTAAGGGCTGGGGCCTAGTATTCACACACGTCTGTAAAACATCTAGCACACTACAAAGAAATGTAAGCAGTTTGGTGCAGAGAACATCTTATTGTTCTGTTCGTACAGCACCTAGCACAATGGGGTCCTTGTCTATGATGGGGGCTCGTAAATGCAATAAAATAATAGCACATTGATGCTATACAAATAAATTAATAATAACTAGTAGATCGGCCAGGTACCTGAGCACTAAGAGTGTTTGTTGTAAGAACACCTGCGCCAGACAGCACATTTTGAGAGTGGGTGTTTAATTTTTCTGTGGTTGGAGAGAAACAAAGTTTACATTGGGTAGCTGTATTTTTCCTATATTTATTTTTAAATCAGCTGGGTTTTGACAGAAAACATTCTCATTTTTCTGTCCCTGTACATAGTCTTAATTAATAAAGGTTCCTATGTGGCGAGGTTTATAGTTCTAGTGCTAACAGCAAAGTCTGAGTTTGTAGCATGAGGCAGATCTGTATATTACAGCAGTATGATAGGAACCAACAATAAGATTAGTCTCTTTTATTTGAATAAGGTACCTACTGAATTTCGGTCAATATCACTAAGAGTTCTTCAGGAAAGCATTACCCGTAGATGCACTGGTCTACCCATTTTAAGAGTTAAAAGCCCAATAATAGGCTCCTGATCCCACTGAAGCCAATAAGTGAAATATATTTCTGGCCTAAATCCACTATTAAGTTACAATAGGAATGCATTTAGTTTATTGACTCTCAGAGTGAACACTGCATGATTGGGGATCTCTGGGTTATGGGGGAATTGTGAGCTAAAGGAAGGGTGGGTGACAGGGCAGCCACTTCATACATGTGACATTCCGGCTGGAGTTAGTGCTGCTCGGAAAGGGGCAGTGCACAGGCATAGATGGAGAGGCAATGGCAGCATGGATTCTCAGTGAGTCAGTCTACTGCTCGGGAAGGAAGGCATATGGGAAAATGGAGCAGCAGTGAGCACCTGAACCTCCTAGAACTGTGGGGTTTTTCCCACTGGTTTTAGGGCATTCACATCACTTGCCCCACTCTGGATCTGCACATGCCTCCTTTAGCAAAGGGATGATGTGTTGCGACTTCTGCATGGTTTACAACCGCTTGCAGTTTTCTGAGGTGCTATTCTGACCCTGAAACATTTTCCTTACAGGAGGAGAAAATTACTGTTTTGGGAAGGGGAGTTGCCCCTTATCCAATGAAAAGGAAATCTCTGAGGACAAAGTGTTCAGAACTACTGGAAGGAATTCTTAAATCCGTCTGACCAAAGAAGTGCATGGTTTCGGATATTCTTATGCTTTGTCAACTGGATTTTTCACAGCTGATGAAATTGCATTTCCTTTCTGATGTGTCTGAAAATGGATCCACAACCTACACCTGATGATCACTCTTGTTAAGTCTTCATGAGCATGATCATTTAAACCAGATAAGAATGGCCTTACTGCGTGAGCACAATGGTACATCTAGCCCAGTATCCTGTCTTCTGGCAGTGGCCAATACCAGATACTTTAGAGGGAATGAACAGAACAGGGCAGTTTAGTGAGTGATTCATCCCCTGTAATGCGGTCCCAGCTTCTGGCAGTCAGAGGTTTAGGGACACCCAGAGCACAGGGTCCTTAACCATCTTGGTCTATTGATGGACGTATCCTCCATGAAATCTAATTTTTTTTAACCCAGTTATACTTTGGCCTTCACAACGTTCCCGGGTTGACTGTGCATTGTGTGAAGAAGTACTTCCATATTTATGTTTTAAACCTGCTGCCTGTTCATTTTATTGGGTGGCCTCTGGTTTGTATGTTTTATGAATGAGTAAATAACACTTCCTTATTCACTTTCTCCACATCATTCATGATTTTATAGACCTCTATCACAACACATACACCCCTCCAGTTGTCAATCTCTCCTGATATGGAAGCCATTCCATTGCCCTAATCATGTTTGTTGCCCTTCTCTGTACTTTCCAGTTCTAATATCACTTAACGAACGTGGCAACCAGAACTGCAGGCACCATTCAAGGTGTTGGCATACCATAGCTTTATATAGTGGCATATTTTCTGTCTTATTATCGATCCCTTTCCTAATGGGTCCTAACATTGTGCTAGCTTTTTTGACTGCTGCTGCACACTGAGCAGACATTTTCAGAGAAACATAGGACCAAGCATGAATGTATAACCACCAGATTTGTTTTAACAAGGTAACCAATTGCATTCTGGCTAGGACCTTGTGGACCAGACCTCACTCACATTTGAAGTCAATAAGAATTTTGCCATTTGACTGCACTGGGAGCAGGCACTATAAGGAACTATCCCACAATAGCAGAATCATTGCATTATTTTACTTATGGAAACATTAACTGTACATTTTACCATTGCTAAATTGTATCCTTTTAGATATAGTATAGTTGATCAAATAATATATCATCCCGTCAGCAACAGATCATGGCTGAGAGTGAAGGCTCATAGTGCTCCTTAAGCTTAAGTGATTCCTAATAATTAGAGAAGATTCATAAGTTATATATGATATTACAACTAATTTACATTTTGGGTGACATAATAGGTGGTATTTCAAATTATCAAGCCTTTTTCTCTCCCTGCAAAACTTCTCTTTATAACACATTTAGAACAAAATAGCAAGATGGATATTAATTGAGACTCTAAGTAGCACTTACAAACATTGGACCCTTTAAAAGTGCTCAGTAAATCAGTTTGATTTAGAAACATTTACTTTGGAATAAATGACACATACGGTCAATTGGTTTCCAAACAATCCAGAGCCTTGGAAAGAGAGAGAGAGAGCACATTAGATCTGAGAAATGCATTCAGGAGTTTCAAGATTAGTAAACAGTTACTTGAAAAAACAAATACATGACAATTTGGGGGAGGTTGCAGAATGTGGGTTGAAGTCTACTGATAGTTTCTGGGACTTGATGCTCAGGAGATCGGTAATGGGATGCAGTGCATTTCAGCTCCAGGTCATTGGGTTGAATCCATGCCATCTCAATAGAGACAGAAACTCATTACAATGATGTCTGTTCAGTGGCCTATGGGAAATGAATTGTCAATGCCAATGCAGTTCCTAAATGATGGGAGTTTACAAGACAATTGTCCCCCTTGTTAGCAGTCTCAGTAGAGAAGCCAAGGACTAAATATGGTTGTGGCAAACCAAGGCTGAAGCATGTTCAGATTGGGGAAGCTTATTCTGCCACTGGCTGAACCACAAAGCAAAGATTTAGGACCCCTGTGCTGTCACTAAAATCAGTTTAAATAAACATTCCACAGTTACATCAGTTTTATTATTGGAAATAAGATATTAAAATGGCACGTACAATATGTAGCATTTCTAACATTGCAGTATGGTGGTTAACATTATTTTGTACTGAACTCAGGGTGTTTTAGAAATCTGTGCTAATTCTAAATGAGTCTGGAGATCAATTCAGCCAAGTTTGTGATATTTTTGTCTCAGCTTTTACTTTCAATGAGAGAGCTGTTTTCCTCTACTCTGTCATTGCAGTTGTGTAAAATCTGTAATTCTACTGCCTCTAATTACATACAGCTCAGAGAAATGTCCACTTTCAGATCGAGGCATGTAGATGGGAATGTAGGATAAGATTTTGGGAATTTTCAAGTGAGAAGGAAGGAAGGCTTAAGTTCTGGATAGAATTCATCCAAAAATGTAGGTTGTGTAGTCTTCTCTATTCCCAGCACACACAAAAAAGCTAAACATGTAAATTAAAGCTACACGAGGGAAACCCTACAGTATCTAATACCCTGGAATCTGCAGCCCACTCAGCTCACCCCACTCACCTACTCCTACCCCTAATAAAACAGGAAATATTGTACAAAGGAAAAAATATTAGCCAGACTCCAGGAATGATCCAAACGTGCAGCAATATAATCTTAGCATTCAGCATGAAATGTAAGTATTAAGATGATTATCTTATTTACATGGTGTCCTGGGTCTCTGAAATCTATGCATAAACTGCAGAATAGTGGTCCAAATTCTACCCTCACTTGCACCCGGCACTGTCTCAGTTATGTGGTTGCATCCAGTACTAGTGAGGGCAGGTTTTGGCTCAGGTTCTGGATGCCTAGATATCAACGTGATAGGTATTTTGGAAATACCTTAGCGAGACAGATTTGATGTAGTCTATCGGGCCACCATGACACTGACCATGTTTAATGTAGTTAAGTATTGCCTAGGATGATGTCTCTGAAAACCAGGCAGGTCACTATTTTCAGGGCTTGTTCTGGTATCCTTGTCAGTTTTTCATAAATTATTTTGTCCCAGCTGTTGTAAATCCCTGCATAATCTAGCTATCCGAAGGAGCTGCTGAACAGCCAGGGAAATTAACACCACCTTGGCTGAAGGTATATGCATGATGGATCACCTCCAATCAGGGACTGTAACATGTCATTACCATGCCCTCTTCTCCTCCTCAGCATGTCTTCCATTAAAAATCCCCACTCCCCTTAATATAAATCTTTCTTTCTGTTCCCCAAACCCTCTTATGCACACCTCCCACACAATCTCCCCAAACCATCGCCTTTGGAGCACTCCCTCCTACCGCTATAGTTGTCCTGGTTTTTCACTGTAAAAATCAAGTCGCCCTGATAATGCAGCTGTAGTTCTAATAACTGTTACTGGAGAGAGGAAGGACGGATGGGGCAGAAGAGGGGATGATCCACAATCCTGAAGTCCTGACCTCAGTGGGAGTTTTGCCCAAGTATGGATTTCAGGCCTGTGCCCAGAGTAGACTGTCTGTGTGATATTGCTTTTTCATAAAAATGATTTGTAAACATTACATCACTGTTCATGGCAGATGGAAGAACGTATTGTAAATATGTAAAATAATGCATTAGTACATTAACATAAATAATGCTAAAATTGCAAAGTTTTGTGGAAAATCACTAATGGAATAATGTGCAGTTTGTTGATTCTTGGAGCAGACACCAATCATAAATATTGTGCAACTGCTAAGAGCACTAGCTAACAATAAGATTTTTGAAACTTTCCTTTAGGGGCAGGATTAATTTATCTTTGAGATGTAGCGCTTGATTCCAGCAGTCACTGACACTACTTCCCATTTGCATTTAAGGAACAACACAGGAACTTCTAAATTTCATATCTTTATTATATCTTTGAGTTTAAGTCAATCTCACGATGGCAAAGGGCTGCCAGATTTTCCATAGTAAATAGTCTATTTACCCACAAAACAGGACCATAATACATATTAAAAGAGTCAACAACCCTTCTCAATCCAGCATGACAGGACCATGTCTAGAGATGAGCATAGAACAGTCTCTGTGCATGTTCAGTTCATGGGTTCTTTATGGAGGCTGCCAATAAGGGTGCCAATTAATGGCGATTTTAATTCTTTTAAAATTGATATGGGCACATGACCCCAATAAACTGGACTAAAACTCAGTTCATTTCACGCAGGCCATTGACCACGATGACATACAGAAAATGATGGTAGCTTTCAGTCTCTTCCATTGTGGGCTGGACTTGACCATACTAAAGGTAAAAGCACAGTGCCTCTCACAGGTACTCCTAGGGTGGTATATCTCTAAATTGTCCCAAATGTGGGCTTGTACATAAAGGCCCCGATTCAGCAAAGAATTTAATGGCAGAATACTTACATGTTCAGTTGTGCCTCTTGGCCCCAGTTCAGCAAGGTAGTTCAGCCTGCTTTTGTCTTGAAGTCAGTGGTATTATGCACATTTGTAAAGTTAGTCCCCTTATTGAATCAAGGCCAGAAGACACAATTGTTCACAAGTGTTCTTCCATTAAGTAGAGATCTTATAGGATATCAGATGCAAAGGGTGCCGCTACAGCTCCAATGAATGAATCTTTTCCTTACATTAAGCACATACATTTTCCTTTCATTATATCTAGAAGAGCCAGAATGCACCCTGTCGCCTTGTGAATTTGGCTCAGACTTTCTTATTAACAAATGAAAATGCTTTGAAGCCAAGTTACATAGATGACTTGCAAAATGAAAGGCCTTGGCTGTTCAGGCTGTTGTTGCTGGATAAAACAAACAGGGCCTGAAGGAATGGAAATCTCTAATTCCTCCACACATTGAATTTGTTTACGGTTCACTTGGCATGAAATATTTTTCCCCTTTGGAAATTAGTTCCTAAACTAGAAGCAAATTCTGATATTAAAAAAAAAATTGGCTCGTAAAAACAACACCACAAATTAACAGGAATGAACATGTTCACACAGGAAAAATGATTCATTAACTGCTCTTTCCCTGTTGGAGAAGAATGCATTTTTGGCTCGTCCTCGGAGAGTCTAAGGACACTTATACTACAAGCAACGTTTAGAAAAACTTCCTTACATAGAGAAAATTCCAGGCTTCAATTTTTCTTCTTGAGAGAGTTCAGTGGTTGCTTTATTTTGTGTGTGTGTGTTTTTATACACAAAATTAGGTTCTAGCAAAGGGAAAGTGCATTTATGCAAAAGCAATTCATCAACCACTTCTGTGCTCAGAATTCACCGAGGTAATTTAGATACTTTAATGGCAAGGTAGTTTAGGTAGGTATGCAATAAATGTTTTCCCCCAACCCCAACAAACAGCTAGAGTAATGGAAAATGTGTGCTCTAAATGAACTTTTTCAGTAAAGTAATTCTTGTTTTAATTATTTAGCAGTTACCAAATATGAAATAAAACCACATAGCAGACTTCCTTAGAATAGTGTCTCATACTGTGGGAACACTCTTATATTTGATAGTTTTTATATTGGCTGTAATGAAAAGGCTAACATAATGTAATATGCTCCAATAATCTGTTTCTCATAACATTAAATGTGGAGCAAGCTCCTACCCCTATGAGAAGACCCTTTGGATCCGTTATTTGCAATATTTTCAGTTGGCCTTGACCTTAATGATGTCAGACATATATTACATCTGCACTATAATTTACTATTGACATCATGGATTAAATTTGTTGTTTCAGCTAATGCAACAGAGCAAGCAAAGGCAGATTGTGAAACAAAGCCAACTACTGAAATACGACAGTTGTCAAGTATAAATTTACAAAAGATATTCAGACTGAGCATGGAAGACAAAAATAAATGGACAGAGAAGCCATTTCTGACAGACTGCAAGGGGCTAGAGGCTTAAACTTGAACACTGTAAATCCAAATGTCACAAAATGCTGCTACAGAGTGTGAGACGTCTGTTTCTCAGGAATATAAATGGTGATATGAAACCAAACTTTCAAGATGCTGTGCATTTTTGAAAAGTATATCATTACTGCCTGATAACAAATGTGGTGATCTTCTTTCCGTTAGCTTTAAAAGCATAGAAAGTCATACTTTAAGTCCTACCACCAAGAAATTAACAATATTTCAGGCAGCTGGATGAGAAAATTAGCAAATATCAGTTCTGTGGAGTTTTCTATTTAATAGAAAAATAAATTATATTGTATGGTTACTCAAAATTTAGTGTGTGACCTGTGTCCAGTTAACTGTTGTGGGTTTTTTTTATGCACAGAACTCAAGAAAAGTTAGTGTTTTCTTATCTATTTTACAACCACTGGGATAACAGGAACTATATAAATGTAAAATATTTTTACTATTGCATATATGTTATGTTATCACATAACTGTCAATGTTTCCTTTTGAAATGGATTTATTGCAGTTCCAAGGATGATATTGTATCGTACTGTCTATTGACAGGACTCAATAAAATATGACATCCAAGTATTCTGGGTGTGCAGAAATGCTTATGTATGCCTGCTGCTGTATCCTTTGAAATATTCTGCAGCTACTTTGTTTATTCTAGATACTAAAATCATGACAGGAATAACTGAGGCTGTAAACACAGGAAGAGAACACTAGCCAAGCCATCTAGCTCAGAGCTTTCCAGTTCTCAGTTGAAATCAGCTACAAGAATGTGCTTTCTCCTTTCGTTACAGTTTTGGGAATAAATCTGACATGAGGAAATTAAAACACTGGCTCCATGACCTAAATAAATTGTCAGCATAGATTTAAGAGGAACATATTGTAGAGTAGTCACAAGATCATCAATGAAGCAACTGTGATCTCTAACAAAATATAGAGCGGCAGTCTTTTGGGAACTGTGGGGAGGAATGGTACCTATTTGTGAGATATATAGGATAACTAAAAATTGACCTGCATATTTCAGAATCTCTCTGTGTTTTAAATCCAGTTCTGATCTTGGTGATGTGATGACTCCCTTTGGCAATAAAAGGAGAAGATCTGAAATAATGTATAGAAAGAGTTCTTAATCTCTGTGGGCCTGAGTTTTAATTTCTTCTGCATGTAAAACTCCCATTGACTCCACATAGGTACAGATTGCAATAACACGTGATGAAATGCAAAGTTAAAACGGACACTCTTTAGCTCTTCCCATTGTGTCAAAGACCTTGCAAGAGATGATCAATGTAGGCCTGCTCCAGAGAAGTTCTGTGCACCATTGACTGTGAACACCTCGTGGGAGCAGCTTTTATGTGGTGTGCTTTAATACCTAAGGACAGCAACATGAGTTTAAGATTAATTCCAAATGGAGTGTCAGGAGTTTTGGGATCCAGCATTAAATGTTAATTGTAGCATTTTATGGAGCTAAATGATTTATATCAGCTAAGAATGTGCTAGTCTTTAAAACCTATTATACAAGACAAAATTAGATAGGGATATTTAAATTGGCAATGTTGTATTCATATTTATGGCTTCATTCAGCCTATATATTGATTTCCTTTAATCTTTCCCTATAAGGTAAATCTTTTACATTGACACACCTAGATAGTGGATATGCTCAGCCAATATACCCTGCTATTTCATATGACAATTATTTTGTAAGTAATTTAAATGATCACTACAGAAGGGTTATTATGATCCGTTAACATCTTTAACAATTACATCTTGTTTAGGTAAATGTTGTTTGGTAGTGTAAAATACCGAAACAGTGGGGGCTGATGAGGAAAAAACAGTATATTGTCTTTTCAGAGGTGAGCAAAGGTTATCCCCATTTGCATATCTGGTGTAAATGTAAAATAAATGAGTTCTATCTTTAATTTACCTTTTCTACCTCAGTGGAAATCCTAGGTGTTAGAAAAGGATTGTGTTGAGGATGCATTCACTAGACAAAAAGTGCTTCTTATTATTAATGGCTGGAGGAGCCCGCTGTGTAATCCAAAGGCACAGCTGCAGTGATATGCAGCCAGTGACAAAGCCAGAGATCTTTCCTTCTCAGTGCCACAAGCCTACCAGCTAAGGGCAAGGAACTTCCAGTGCTGTATATCTACAAGATAAATAGCAAAAGATATGAATATATGTGGTACTTACAGTCTTGTAAAGTATTGTTGTTATATCCCCCACATACAATCATTCTAAATATGACTCGGGTGCATTTTTCACTATTTCAGCGTTATCCTGGCTGTTTGTAAATAGAAATAGTTTCTCAGCAGAGATTTAAAACCCTCTAACCATGCTGCTTTCTGCGGTCTGATTTGGAAACCGGTGTCTCTGCAACTGATGGTGTCAGCAGAGCAGCTTTCATAAGATTCATAACCCCCTTTTACCATGGCAAGCAGCAGGGAACTTATCAATGATAGAAATCATCTAATGAATATACAAGAATCATTTTTATTTGTGTTACTCAGTTATGTCTCTTTCCAGCTAAATAGGAAGAGATTTCTAGGGAAAGACAAGGCTAACAATAATGTTTGATTAATACAAAATGATGTGTTCTTGTGCTTATCAAGACCTTCATCACTGCTGGGATGGCTGTGGTTAATGTCCAGATTTACATGAAAAATTAAAAGAAGTGAAGCTTTGAATGGGCAAGACCAGCCCTTTCATCAGATCAATGGCAGAAACATGTCCACACCCATACAGGAAGTCAGTGCAGCTCTGTGACCTTTTCATGAACTTTCTAGGAGACGGAAAGATCATTCAAGGAGGCAAAGGTCAGTGTTCATGCTGGTCACAAACAAAAATCAGATTTAGTCAGGCATTGAAAGATAGTTACTAGGTCCTCTGCTTACTTGAACAAAATACTATTTGCATATTTTTGCACCGTTACAAAACAAACTGGTTTAGTATTTACAGCATTAGTGTAGCACAGCTCTGGTATAGTAAATTTGCTTATTAGAAAGAATTCTAATTTATCACATGTAATGTATCCACCAAGGAAAAAAAAATTGTTTCAATAATGTGATGGAAGTGACACACTATGATAAAAGTCTGGAAATTTAAAGTAAACACAAACACACTCCTTTGCTTGTCCTGTAGAGGCAAAGATATTGCAAGAGACGGAGATCAATATATGGAGTTATGTGCTACAATACTTATGAAGAAAAAGCATGAGTTAAGGATAAGGTGACAGTAAAAAGAGAACTGCTACTCTAGTATTTGGAATCAACCTTAATGGATCATAAACACAATGGAGTCTTTGTTTAAATAATAACAAAAAATCTAAAATGAAATATACAATAAATTATCTTGCTTTTGGCAGGTCATAAATGAAAACCAACATGGTGATCTCAGTTTTCTGTAGCCCACAATGGACATTTGTCCACATAACACCACCACACACGATACATGGTAATCTCTTCTTGAGCCTCATCCAGGAATGGACAAGTAGGTGATATAAATCAGCCCTGAAGTCCACTCAGTACAGATATCTGGGGATGCTTGTACAGTATCACCACTTACCAGGGCATGTAGATAATTTTCATTAAAGGCAAAATGAAAAGCAATAAACCACTTCTTTAGGGTGAATAAAGGCTCGCTCAGTGGTGTTGGTTTCTTTAAATTTAAACCTCCCAACACTTTCCTTGCTTTTCATTCCCCAACATTAGAAACATCAGGTCATCACTTCTCTCTTTGATCTGGATGGCATTGGGAAGATAGATAGAGGACCTGAATAGTCATGCCTTGAGAGGCTGTAACCTGAATGCCAGATCTCTCTCCACCTCAGTTGGGGGAGAGAACTCCGAAGGAATAAGACTTAACAGCCTTTCTCTCACCTGAAAAAGCAGAAAGCATTATATATGTTTAAAGTGTCATGCGGCTATCTCTAAATATTGGAAGAGAATAGTAAAGGGCAAAAACACATTTTTGCTTTGGTTTTAATTCAAAGTTTATTGTGATGTCTAGAACAGAAAAGACACTTAGGGTGAAGTCAATGGGAGTTTTGCTGTTGACTTTAATAAGGCCAAGATTTCACGCTTGGACAGTAAGGTTTAGATCCTGAAAATAGTCTGCACCCCAGCTGGATGTATTTGCAGAATCTAGCTTAAAGAATCACATAATTAGAAATAGGATAGATTTATGTATTTGACTATTCTGTCTGCCAAAGCCTAATAGCCTAATGGAGCTGGTAGGCAGAGCTGAGCAAACAATGTTTTGTTCTTTCCATGAAAACTTAGAGATTTTAGAAACTTTCCCCTTCTGCACTGGGATGAACCAGACCTTTCAAAGTTAAAAATAAAAACAAAAAACAAGAGAGAGCACAAGACCGCAAAATAGCAATGACCTGGTGGTTAGGGTAGGCATGTGGGATACCTAAGTTCAAGCCCCGGGCTACTGGGGCTTACTCTTACCCAATGGTTATTGAATTATTTATACAAAGGGAAACAGCTTCACAGGAGAGATTGAGATGGGCTCACCCCAGAATAGCCAATAATCTGGCTCTCACCTGGGGTGTGGGAGACCTGAGTTCAATGAGGGCAGGGACTGAGACATCCCAGCTGAATGCCCTGGCCATGAGGCCATTGGCTCTTCTCCACTTGTTCTCTCCCTGACCAGAAAGTCCATCCTGGACCCAAGACATTTTTCCTAAAAAAAGTTTTGGTTTCAACAAATCTTTGTTGTCCGATGAAACAGTTTTGTCAAAAAATTCCTGACCAGCTCTACTGCCAGGACGTGTTTAAGGTAAATATTAGTGATGACTAAACTTCAAAAGAGATCTGAAATCCGTAAGATATTGAGTTCCTTCAACAGCTTGAGAAGTGCACCACTAGCTTATTATTGCACACCCTGAAGTGTCATTGCTATTGCAGGATGGCTCATTAATATTACATTTAATTAAAAAATTACAGAGGTTATGAAATATATCAGGGCTGGGGAACCTTTTTTTCTATCACGGGCCATTGACCCACAGAAAAAAATCAATCAGGGGCCCCATACAGTAAAAAGCAACGTAATGTAGGGGTTTTTTTAAGAGAGAGAACTATACAACGTTGAACTCACCTGCTTTTTTTTAGTGTTTTGGCTGAGGTTGCTTCTCCTTGGCACAGGCACTGAAGAATGAACATTTAGACAAAGGAACGTGCTGCACGGTCAGGAGGAAATGATAACTGCATCATATGCACAAGATTCTGGGCCATGGGCCGGATGAAATTAAGCGACGGGCCACAGGTTCCCCAACCCTGAAATATATCCTTCTACTATGAAAGTAGTTCTTAGTAAAATCAGAGGGGAAAAGTAATAAATACATTTTTCCTTACTTGATTATATTAGTTCCTTATTTTTTTCTAACCCTCACTCTCTTTTTCTAATGTTCTCTGGACTGGTTGGACCACGTACCCCTATCTCGTAGCCCTGCAAACCCAACTGACTTTTCAACAGTTATTTTTTGCTCGGTAACCAATTTTAACTCACTTCCCTTTGTACAAATTAAATCTGGACTTTGGTTCAGCTTTTGCACCACAAAATGAAGGAAAATGTCTCTGAAAGGGCCACACACTGCAGCTTCTGGCAGTTGGGAGGGATACTTTCTGTTTAATCACCAAGAACTGAAGTGTATTAAAACAGTTGGGGCCTTTTTCTCAGTTACACTAAGGATGCTTTATGCTGTTCTGGCACTTAGTGAGGATGGAAACAGTCCCCTGACCTCCCCGACTGGTGCAGACCTGGTATAAAGGCCATTCACCAGCTGTTCTCCTAGATTTGTAGTAAATGGGGTAGATCAGAGCTGAATTCTAGCTGTGGCCAGAGCACATGGGTGCTATGGGAAACAGAGTTTAAGTCAGAGCAGCCCTGAGACTGTTCTAACTTTCACCAAGGCCCAATAATTTCACAGGACTCCAAAGTACAGAAAGCACAAAGAAGGCTTAAAGCCACTGTTACCCCCCACCCACTTGTTGCTACCTTAAGTCCAGAAATGGAGTAACTGAGAATCAGCCCCTCTCATTTTTACTGTAAATATTTTAATTCTACTTTTTAACACCTCAGAATTACAGTGTGTGGATTTTACAGCACTTCTCCTGCTAAAAAATAATTACTCTTTCCAAAAAGTTATGATGTAGTTTATGGGTTTTCATGGCACTTTGGTTCTTGAGCCAGCTCTGCAGATGCTGTACTTTCTATTCCATCAGTAACTAGGGAGGATGTCTAATAGCAGCTATTAAAGTTAAATCAGCAGGACTGGATAACTTCTTGGATAATCCAAGAGTATTAAAAGAATTGGCCAAGGAACTTCCTGATCCATTAATGTTGACTTTTAACAAAGCTTGGAAATCTGGAGCAGTTCCTGAGCACTGGAAAAAAAGTTAATGTAATGTGAATATTTAAAAAGGGAAAATGGAATAACTCCCACCAATATAGGCCAGTTTGCCTGACATTGATCATAATCAAATATCATGGATGAATGGTAGCATAACTAATGCCTACCAACATGGTTTAATGGAAAAATGGGTCTAGTTAAACAAACTTGATTTTGTTTGATAAAGATAACTGTGCTGATATACTATATTTATGGCAAGGCATCAGACTTAGTACTACATGACATTCTGTTACAAAAATTAACACTATACAAAATCAGTGTAGCCCATTTTAAAGGATTAAAAACTGGTTAATTCATAGATCAAATTAAATAAATTGGGAATAGTCATCCTCTGGTGGTGTTTCTAGTGGGGGTCCCACAGGAATCTGTTCTTGTCCCAATGCTATTAAATAGCTTTATCAATTATATGGAAGAAAATATAAAATCATTTCTGGTAAAATTTGCAGATGACATAAAAATTAGCAAACTTGCAAAAAAGTGATCAGGACAGCTCAATTATACAGCCTAACCTGGATCACTTGGTAAGGTGGGCTCATTTGAGCAAACGTGTCTTTTCTCACACCCAAATGCAAGGATGTATCACTAGAAACAAAGAATGTTGGTCACTCTTACATGATGGGAGACAGTATCCTGGACAGTTGTGACTCTGAAGTCATGGCAGTTAACCAGCTGAATATGAGTGCCCAGTGTTACGTTAGCTAAAGGTGCTTTGATGCATAGGAAGAGGAATAACCAATAGGAATAGAGTGGCGGTATTACTGCTGTATGTGGCATTAGTGGGACCATTATGGGACTATGGTGGCCAGTGTTGGTATCCACACTTCAAACAATATGTTTAAAAATTGGAAAGGACTCAGACAAGAGTTACAAGAAAGATTCAGGGTCTGGAAAACTGGCCATATAGTGATAGATTTAAGAAACTCAATCTGTTTAGTGTCTCCAGGAGATTATGGTCTACATGTTTGTACATGGGAAAGAGATTTCTGATTCTAGACAACTATTTAATCTAGCAAAAAAAAAAAAAAAAAAAAAAGGCATAGTGAGCTCCAGTGGCTGGAAGCTGAAGCAGAGGTGCTGGAACAATTTGTATAGTGGTGTCACAGTCACAGTAAAATTGCCCCATAGGAATGTCCCAGTCACAGTAAAATTGCCCCCATGGGGTCCCCTGAGTAAGCACCAGCATTGTATATTGCTAATACCTATATATATATATATATATGCATGCATGGGAAAGGATTTTGGGAGGGGTTGAAGGTGTGAGTGTGGAACGAAAGATTCCTTTGCAGGTTGCGAGAGGCCGAAGGGGGAGGAAGGGAGAAAGGAACGGGTTAACTCGACGATCCAGCTAGGTCCAAAGATAAAAAGCTGACTCCAGCCGCCCAAGGCCAATGCACACAAGCAGACTCTCTGATGCCAAGGAAGACAGTATCCTGGATTCCAACCCCGACCAGCCATGAGAAAAGAGAAGTAAGATGAACAAGACTGCAGGGGATTGCAAAAACTAGTGAGACAGTGAAGGCCAGTGAGGGGAAAAACAACAGTTTTGCGTCCCTGAAGCCGGTGTGTTTTGGGAAGGCTGAGGAAGCCACAGAAAGCTGGTTTGGACTGGTACAAAGAGCATGGGGGACAGAGGTCCCTGAATGAAACACCCCCAGAAGAACCCAGGGCTTAAAAATCCTCTCAAGAGCCAAAGCAAGTCGGAGATCAACATCGGACCCTAGACAGCCAGTGCACAGGACAGAACTCTCGTCTACCCTTCCCCCTCTTCTTCTTACATTACACCCAGGCTTGGCCAGCCTCGGGTCATGCGTGTGTGAGTATGAAAGTGGGTTAGGACTGGGGGACTAATGCTTTCTTTCTTCCTCCAAGTGACATGGGAGCGTTCTCAGCACTCGCCACTGTTATTTTATTAATAAAGCTTTAAAATTTAGTCACTTGGTGTGCTCCTTCATCTCCTCCCCTAATGATCCTGCGGCTTCAGCCTGATCACCTGACGCCTCAGGCAGATTGGTAACATAAATCTGTCACAGCGGCGGCTCTGAGAGCCATTGAACCAAACTGTAAACCCTTTATATTATGGAAACCACTTCAAGCCGGGGGGTGTAGCAGCACCCCTAGTTCCAGCATCTATGAGCTGAAGCATGTTTTAACAGTGAGGGTGGTTAGTCTTGGGAACAGCTTACCTAGGAACACGGTGGATGCTCCATCACTTGAAATCTTTAAATCAAGCCTGAATATTTTTCTAAAAGATGTGCTGTAGCTCAAATGGAAGTTATGGGCTTGCTGAAGGAATTACCAGGGGTGGGGGCTCTATGGCCTGTGTTACACAGGCAGTCATATTCAATTACCATAATGGTCTCTTCTGGCCTTAAAATCAATTGAGCTAAAGAAGGGAAATCAGCTGTAAGGAGACGTAGTAGAGGATAGATAAATAGAGAGGGAAAAAGCTAGTTACACATTGTTCTGCCTTTGCAGCTAAAGACCTGTGTGGGTATTTAAAAAAAAAATCACTTGTGAAACAGTGGTTGGGGTGGAGAAAGGAGGATAGATTTTTTTGAAAACAATATTTTCCTACTATTATTTTTTCTTCTCATCCATTACACCTAACGTGCATAGGGCCAAACTTTTCACATGAGTGATGAAGTTCCAGCTTGGTGTCATTGTGAGGTGGTACATGGCTATGGGATCACCAAAAAGGCCCAAGCAGCTAACCAGAATGCACCTTCAGACAATCAGTGTCCTGGCCATACTCTGGTAACTACTGGGCACTCACCGTAGCTACTTATGAAGTACAAAACCTTAAGTAAGGTTGACAAATACCAACTGTGTCCTGTACAATTTTGGACCCTAAAGCACAAACAGCTGCTGGATGAAGACATCTGTTCCAGGATTGCTGGGCTCTTTGTGATCAGAGGAGGGATCAGAACTGAAGAGCACAGAGAGCTGGTTTCAGTGATTATGCTGAGTTATTCTGTTCCTGTTTCCTTCAGGGATTCAGTAGCCTTGTCCATAACCCTTTCATAGCCTTCGCATGTGTAATGAATACAGCCTGGGTGGGATACTTTGTGGGGACGGTATGGGAGTGTGTGTGCATAGCTGTTTGTACATACTTGTATATCTGTGCATGTGTGCATGCACCATAACCCCCAACTGCAATCAAACAGACTTGCAAAAAGAAAAGGAGTACTTGTGGCACCTTAGAGACTAACCAATTTATTTGAGCATAAGCTTTCGTGAGCTACAGCTCACTTCATCGGATGCATACTGTGGAAAGTACAGAAGATCTTTTTATACACACAAAGCATGAAAAAATGGGTGTTTACCACTACAAAAGGTTTTTTCTCCCCCCACCCCACTCTCCTGCTGGTAATAGCTTATCTAAAGTGATCACTCTCCTTACAATGTGTATGATAATCAAGGTGGGCCATTTCCAGCACAAATCCAGGGTTTAACAAGAACATCTGGGGGGGGGGGGGGGGGGGGGATGGGAAAAAACAAGGGGAAATAGGTTACCTTGCATAATGACTTAGCCACTCCCAGTCTCTATTCAAGCCTAAGTTAATTGTATCCAATTTGCAAATGAATTCCAATTCAACAGTCTCTTGCTGGAGTCTGGTTTTGAAGTTTTCTTGTTGTAATATCGCAACTTTCACTTGCAGATTTATACTGTGAGCTCTTTGAGTCTGGGATTTTGTCTGTACAGCCCCTAGCACAATGGGGCCTCTAGGCACTAATGTAATACAAATAATAATAAACCCTCGTAATGACTGATGCAAGGTTCCCTAAATTCATTTGCCAGCTGACCCTTTCTGATTAAGTCTGCACTTGGCCTCCACCATTTAAATTTTTCAAATATCGGTTTTCTCTCTCCCCGCAAGAAGCCTGTTCAAAAACAGTTTCCAAATTTCAACCCTTGCAAGGGATTTTTAAAGGAAGACATTTTCTCTGTGCTCCCCTTTGGTGTTAGGCTGGCCAGTGCTTATGGCTCAGGGGGCCAGACCCTCATCAGTGATGGCAGCCAGAAGAGGTCACTCTGGGTCATCACCCAAATTTCAGTTTCCATATTGAAACTTCCAATAGGCTTTGGATCTAGTCTTCAGTGATTACATCCCCTCCCCCCCCACATAACTTTTAAAAAATCAAAGGAACTTTAAAAACCTGAGAAAAATGACTACCAAATCTATCTTCTGTGACCTTAAAGAAGTTTATAGTGGACATGGGAAGAGAGACCAACATGAAAGGTCAACTAGTTAAAAAAAATGGGGAGGCACTGTGGTTTTGCATGTTTTAAAATTTTATATTTTTCTCTTTTATGTTAGTTGCTCATACAGAATCCTAATTCAAGAACTAGCATAAACCAGTGTCAGTTTATGAGCTGCTGATATAAATAAATGTAACAGACACATCGGTACAAAGGGGGTACATCGTAATTTTCACAGTTCCATTGATTTTATGTCATCATGACAGTTTAAACCAGCTGAGGATCTGCCCCTTTGTTTTTAAGTCAGAAAAGTCAAGAGCTTGCTACTGGCAAACGAAACTTATAAAAGGAATACCTTATGATTCAATCTATCCTTAAAATTAAAGCTCCTTCACATCTGCATTCCCTAAGTGATCTGACAGAGTCCTCACAAATATATAATAATCATAATTTTCGTATGAGTGTGGTGGGATGGAAAAAAATATTAGCAACATGATGCCTACCAGATTCTGGACCAACTCATCACACAGTTGACTTCCTGTTAAACATATTTTCAAAATTGCACTGCTCACATGACATTCTTACTAAGCAGCTGCAGGTGATAAGAGCTACTCTGCTTAATTTACTTTGAAGTATCTTTGAGATAGGATTAACCAGATGATAGGTGGGTTTTTTTGGTTGGGTTTTTGATTGGTTGGTTTGTTTGTTGTTTCCCTACAGAACAGTTTGTGAATTGCAGATACCTGTTAGATATTTGTTTACCCTGTGAACAGACTGTCCATATCGCACCCCAAATACACTAATTTTCAGACTGTTAGAAATAACCAACATTTCTCACACACACATGGGGAAATCTGTAACTGCTAAAATCAGCGACAGTAAAAAAGCACTGTAATTAGCCAGTTTAAGTACTTGACAATGCATCTGATTTACAACTACTATTCTCATCTCTCTCTGCATCGTCTTTCTTCCAAGTCCAAGTATGCATTGTTTAAAATCAGTTGATTTTGAAACGTTTTCATTAAACAGAACCAGTTTTCTTGCAGTGTTCCAGGAAGAGAAGAAAACATATTTATATTTGTTGACAACAATATCTCTATCTTTTAGACCACTAGATTATTTCAGTAGCTTCTTAGAAGAGACAGATCTGCTAAGGCAGCAACCACAAGATGACATCTTTGCCCATTAGTTTTCTGCATCACTTGTTATGCACAATGCAAAGGTAATGACTATGAAAATGCAAGCTACTATACAAGTCTAAATAGTTCTAACAAGACAGTATTTTGTACATCTGAATAGTCCAGAAAATTAATGGATAACATTTTCAGCTACTATGATAACACACGGGCTATGGCAAGGAAGTTGGAGGTTTAGATTTATTACTTCTTCCTCAACTCCAGTTGTTGACTAAATGAAAGACCATTTTACAGAATATGTTTAAATATATTGCTTTTCTTATGTTCAAGTTTTTTTCTTTATTCAAATGAAACACCTCACTGGTGTAAGATTAAGAAGGTAGATAAAATCAAGGTCAACATTTTATTAACTTTTGTTTTAACCCGTTCCCTGCTTAAGTGCATCTGGTCTGAGATCCCCTGTTTGCATTCCCTGGATGTTTAGTGGCAATATTTCAGAGCGTTTAGGTTTTATGGATTCTACAAGAACAATGTAACATGATACTGACAATAATAAACAGATACCAACTGTTTTAGTTTGGAAAGAATTGCAGCCATATAACCCTTGGTGGCCTCTTTTATATGAACTTTTATTTTTCTTCGTACAATGGCTAACATGGGAACTATCACTCGTCCAATAGCACAGCTTGTATTTGCTCAGGAAATGGTTAAGTTACAGCAGGTCACCCCTGTTACTTCATGGAAATGCTTTGGTTTGTCTTCCATACAAAACCAGTTAGAGTCGTTTGTTTTACTAACAACTCCCATCAGAGCAGAATCTCAATACTGTCTTTTTTTTTAATTAACTTCACACATGACTTTGTCAAGAGGGCTATTTCCTTCTCAAGAAGAGTGCAAATTTTATAAAATCTGGCCATAAAGTACTTAAAAGAACAGACTTTAGAAAATGTTATTTACTTGGTTTTTGCTGTCCAGACGACAAGTTCACCAACAGAGTTTTCAAGAGATATAAATATAATATTATTCTAATCAACTTAAGCCTGTAATACAAGAGCACTGGAGAAAAAAGCAGCCTTGCTTCCATATTGCAGTCATAATGGTTATGGTTACGAATGTCACGTCAGCGATCTAGTGACATTAGTCACATTTAAAAATTTCCTCCATGTTGAAAGATTCTACCAGTTTGAAAAATATTCCCTATACTTAAAACTAGGGAATAATATCGGTCAAAGTGGAGGAAATGTTTTTAAGTGCAACCACTTTAATATTAGATATTGGAAGTCAGATTTTAGTTAAGAAACTTACCATCAGTAAGACTTATCATGGTTGCCTTAATTTTAGCCACTGTTTCAGAATGGGCCACATGAATGTGAAACATTTTACTGACGGGTGGTAAGCTCTTCATATCTATGTCTCTGTTGTTTAGTGTTACTACGTTGCTGCCACATTTTCCACTGTAGTTCAATGGTGAGAAAGCTACTGCAGTCTCAATGTGCAAAAAGGTTGAAAATGCTCCCTGGACTTGAAATAGAGGAAAGGAAAAGCCATCTCTTTGTTACAATTTCAAAGCACTCCAAACTCACTGCAAACAGTAAAGCTAAGAACACCAGGCAGTATCAAGTCATTAACCTTTTAGGATCCAATCAAAGCAGTGCGGTGTGACACTTTATTAATGAATGCTTTAATGTGGTATATAAAAGTTAACAAACATGGAAACTTGCAATGATTCATCAAATTTAATAGTCCATCAAACTTTTCATTTTAAAGATTCATGCTTTTTTAAAATAACCAAATGAAATAGAATTTCAGCAAGGTGCCTTTAGTTAAATTTGTCCTAATATTACTAGGACTTCTCAAAATTTTAGAAAATCAAAGTCAGAAAAATAAATAAAAATGAAACAGTTGTATGACCTTCTAAATAACATTGGAACATATTTTATGGAATCTCTTTAGAAGAGTGAAGGAAGTTGTCCTTGCAAATACATTTGCAGTTTAGGTCACACATTGTCTGCAGTCATTGCTAGGAGGCAAAAGCCCCTGTTGTAAAACAGCTGGGCTTCTTGGCTTGGGGCAAAGGCAAATTCCACAGGCAAAAACCTAATTAGACACTTCTAAAATTCACAACACTCTTTCACTCTATGACTATTCCCCCCCACGCTTTGTATCATCCCCTCACCCCCAAACAAATGAACATTTGTACTGCCTGGTCACTAGATAAGTTGTCTTTCTATATAAATACAGTCTATGGGGCACATTCCATACTCTTGGAAACAGGAACAACCTCGTGGAAGTCAGTGGAGTTGTGCTATGGTTAAATCTGGCCCTAAGAGTACTTTTAACCACTGACTAAAGCTAACTTCCTCTGTCCTAGCAGATATCCAGAAATATGGGCTATAGATGCCTTCTTTATCAAATACAAACACTTGGGACTATAACATCAGAAAACATATATTCATATATGGCCCCCATCACCAAATGTACGATAGACAGACATTTCAAACCTTTTCATAGGGAAAGGTGTGTTGTAATTGAAATATAATGTGTCAAGGAGAAATGCCATGAAGAAATAAAGTACAGAATGTGTGTGTCCTGTAAAATAAATGAAGAATTCTCATAGAAATGAAAGGCTATTAAGTGCCACTGAAGAGCGGTAATTTACTATGATGATACCATTATATATCATTTACTTGCATTGTCTTGATAACATAAATTGTCGTTCTAACCCAAACACATTGCTAGCCAAACAGCATGTTCTGTCACACAATTGTTCACTTAAATAAAAATGGTAGGATTCCTCTATTTTTAAAAAAAGATACGATAGACAAGAGATTTTAACTGAGTTGGGTAATGGAAGACTGCTGTGTTACTCTTGAGATATGTCTATAACTCACTTATGCATTCTGGTATCTGTACAGTATGTTAACTCATGAATCACAGAATAGCTATCATAAAAAAACAATGTCTACTTGACAAAGTATTAAACTCAGCTGAGATTTGCAGTAAAGATGCATGACTACATTTTTAAAAATTATAAGCACTATTATGTCAGACGTTTTGGGTTGTTTGTAAGAATACTGTAGACTAGCATAGCCCATATGCTGTCCAGAGTGCTATACAAGCATTAATTAAATCCTGCTTACAATACTCAGTGAAGTATGATCCTCATTTTACAGATGGTAAAACTGAGGCAAAGAAGTTAAGCAACTTGACCACAGGAAAAGTCAGTTTCCATGCAGGAGGTTAGAACTAGATTTCTGATCAAACCTCTTCTCTCTGTTGTCCCTTGCCCCAGCATCCAATCCCATCCGCGAGCAAACCAATGGGATCTCTCCCTTCCCCAATTACCAAGCACACACACAGAGCTAGCTAATTTAGAGTCATGAGGCTTCTTTCAACTATCCTTGAATTTAGGGCTGATGTTTTCCCCATTTACTCCTTTCACACACTGACCACAGAGTCAGCCTGGAAAGACAGGCAGCCTTTTCAAACTTGAATGGCCTTCTGTAATCCAGTCTGAGAGAAACATTCTGACGATTTTTCCAGCCTGAGCTGCTTTGCTGGCCTGAGATTTTCAGAAGCCCCGAGTGAAATAAGATATATGGGGATCTTGACAGATTTTGGTAAACTGCAAACCATATTTAGATTGTGAAGAGGTTAGAGGTGTCCACGAAAAGGATCTTAGAAGGCTTTTGTCATGGCTTAGAGTGGAGGAAGGGGGAAAGAATTAACTGAAATGCTTATCAGTAATAGGAAAGAGAGGAGTTCAGTAGCTGGATGGGATTGGATCTGGTTGTTTTCCATGGAGGAGAAAGGAAGTTAATCTCTCAAGGTTTATGGGGTCATGGCAGGCAAGTAGGTGAAGGCTTGCATAAGTGTTTGTTGGGTGGGGGTGTAGACAGAGCAGGAGCCCAGCAAAAATAATTTGTGACTTCACACAAAATCAGTCCTCCCACTCTCGTCTGAGAAAGACAATTCTTGGGGTCCTTCACTGAGTATCCCAAGTGGCAGCACCTACTAAGCCATCCTGAGTGAGCTAAATGTATTATTCAATGGACATTAAACATACCGGGACTGATTTTCAGAAATGCTGAGCACCCACAACTCCAGGTAAAATCAGTGGGAGCTCAGGGGGTTCAGCACCTTTGCAAACCAGGTCCCTAAAATCATTTTACATTTCATATTCTACAAGGTGTATGCATCTAATATACACCATTGCAATTTGCATTGGATTAAATACTTAAATCAAAAAGGGTTGGAGTAAAATATCATTTTCAAGTGTCATTTTAATCATAAACTAAAGTTCAAAAATAATACCAAGTAGGCACAATTGCTACCTGGTCAGCATTGTCAAGGTCTCCTAGCAAAACTAATTAGTATGTTACTATCTATCTACATACCTCTGAAATAAATGTTATTTGTATCTCCTTCTCCAATGACAGAACAGCGATTGTTCAGTAAAACACTGTACCTCTTCTTATGCAGGTTGGTTAGAAGAGCAGCTTAATTCATATTTTCCTCGGTTAGATAGTAAGTGAACAGCAGTAGCAATATTAATCTGCAGTAACCTGTCAGTGAACTCTACAGCTAATATGATGTAGTTATGATTTTACCATCAATCAGAACTGAACAGGCTCTGGACAACCCTTACAGCACTGCCTCAAAAAAAAAAAAATCTAATTGTACAAAAGCTTCACTGGTTTCCCAACATTTCTTTTTTATCTGCCACAGACTTTTGGCCTACTACACAACATTTTATTATTGTCCTTATTGCATTAGCTTGTCGGACAAAAAAGAAAAGGCTAGATCTAAGCGTTCCCCTGCATTCCATCATTTGTTTGCATGTGGGATCCTATGTGACAGTTCCATATTGTTCTAGATGTAGATAAATATTATTAGGACATATGGTCTTGTATGAACTTTTGAACCATTGATTGCCAACATATCAAAAAGCTAGCAGTATTTACAATTCTGTATTTGCTAATAATAGGAATACACAGTGAAAATGGAAGAATCAAGTCACACTGGGGTGTTATATTTTAGATTAAAAGAAACCCCACATGCTTTCCTTGGTTAATTTCATTCATGGAACAGTAGAATGGTTAAAAATGGAATATTAAAAAATAAAGGTGAAGTTCAGCAATAATTAGGGATTATTTGTATTTAAGATGCTAGCAGTTGTTTTATCTAGATATTTTAGTGTGCCCATATTTTTCAGTTTGTAATGTGTATAGCTTTTAAATTTTATCAATAGACGTATGCATATATGTGTATGCCTCTCTCTCTCAGACACACACACACATATTCTCAGTATATTTTCTTTCAGACATGGGTTAGAAGAGATGGGGATTTAAACATTGCTAGCACACTGTATCCATATTGTTTCTATTGACAGTTTTAATTGACTTTAATATTTTAAACATATAAAAACACCAAGGAAGATGAACTATTAACTTTATATTTAAGATGCAAAAGATTAAAATGGCTAAACGGATAATCAGGCTTTTCAGAGCTGAAATTGCTAAGCAGCATGTTGGATAAATGTTTCTGTTTAAAATGTGCACACTGAGAGCTAACAGCTGGCTGTAAAGTATATCGTTATGTTTGTGATTTAATGTATCACAAACTTTATATTTGATTTCATTTAGCTTTACTGAGAAACTGAGAATATTTTTGCGAGCATGATTTATTTTTACAGTGGTGGACAATCATAAAGCAATGAATCAGGTGTGCATAATAGTGCATTATGCAGTCTTCAGAATGAGCATCTGCTTTTAATAAAACAAAAAATTATAAACAGTTTCAAATGATTTCATCCACTTCTAACCTCACGCGAAGGCTGCGCATATGCACAGCCCACACCGTATGTTCTCCAGTGTATTGTAATACTCATCATTCATTAATCCAGCAGTCTGTACAAAATTTAGAGAGACCTTTCAAAAAAAAAAAAAAAAAAGATCTCTAACATCAAAGAAATCTTTTTTGGCTGTATGTGTAGCAAATGGACAGATGAGTTTTAACCCTCAATGAATCATAATGTAAAGTAGTTCTAATCTAATAAAAATAGCCATACAAAATGAGGAAATGGCTGTTGCATCCTGTTAAAAACAGGCAGGAATGCAGCTTTGGAACGACTGAGGCAGCCAATATAGAAAGACAAAAACAGGATGTCAAATTTTTACTGCAATTGGAAGCAACTGACTTTTTTCTAAGCACATCATCAGCACTTCAGATATTTTGTTAAACTGCCCCTAGGGGGTTCTGTGTGGCTGCAGAACCCCAAAACGCTTTGCTGCAAGCCCACACTGCATCTGAGACGGACAGAATGACAAAGAGTAAGACATATTTTTAAAATCATTAGAAATGTAAACTTTCCTCAACGCTGCTGCCATTTTGACCATCACTCTAGCCTAAGTTTCCTTTAAAATTGACCACAGCAAAGTGAAGTTCTCAGATTGACCTCAAAACTTCAACCCACTGTGATTCAAAATAGCATCAGATAAAAATATATCATTGTTATGGTAATTAGATGGGTTTTCAATGTATAATTAGATTGGCACAATTTTTAAAATACCTATATTCAAAACTTTAAAGTTATTATATTCAAATGAGATGAACACATTTGCTGACCATTTAAGCAATGCTAAATATTTTCACTCTACGGTCCATGTGTATTTAATGACTATCTACATTATGATTTTATTTTTGTGGGCCTGTATAATGCCCTTTATTTCTCTGCAAAATATCTTCTTTCCAGAGGGCATTGCAAATGAATGAGATCTTTAACTTAACTTTTCCTCTAGTCTTTTGACAAGCAAAAACAAAACCGGTTTTAAAATGGTACCCTGTGATTTTCAAGAAATAATGTTGAATTAAATATAAAAGGACAAGAAAAAAACAATGTAAAAGTTAGAGCTGCAGTATGTGTGGAAGCTTATAACCACAAACAGAGAAACATAATTATAAGCTCAGTTGATCAGAGAACAATAAAACCACATACTTCAAAAAGAGTTCAGAGATTAATAACAAAATCATTTAGAAAAAAAAACCTCAAGTAATTCTGGGGTGAACATGAATCATAACAGGATTAACAACATTTGGGGATTTTTTTAAAGCTACTAACAAATACGTTGGACTAGATTCTTCAGTCATAACAATGTTTAGTTTGCAATTTCACATCTATTTACTATAGCGAAGGTCAGTGGATGGATATTAAAAAAACAGTTTAAATTAATGTGTTTTGCTTGTGGTGCCTCCAGCAAAGCCAATGCTTTGCAACAGAGAATTCAGTCACTTCTGCCATGGCTGCCGTAGGAAAGCCACTGTTTAAGGCAGCCATAATGGTGGCTTTTTAATGGAATTGAGACTTGAACGCAATCCAGATAAAGAGGATTTTTTTTAATGTAAGTCATGAACATCAAGAGACATGTTCCCATTTCAGAGAAGTGAATTTTCAGGTAAATAGGGGTTCAGATTATCAGAGTTTTACTATATATTAGAATACACCTTTTGCTGCTTAGTCATTCATAGTCCTCAATTTACCTGCGCATCCTTCTTCAGCAAAGCACTCAAGCACGTGTTTAACATTAGGCAACTTAAGCATATACTTACAGACAATTATATGAACCTTTCATATGGTCTTTTTTTGGAAAGGCGATATCATACCATGGAATGGAATGATCAGTTTTATGCAGGTCTGTAATGCTGATGGTGCACAAGTAAGCCTGTGCCCCTCAACCTTTTTGGTATCTCCAATTTTTCTTTTCTTTTTCTTTTTTTAAATATACAGTTTTAGTCTAAGTTCCGGATCCAAAGTCATCTTTGGAATTTGACCAACATAGCATTGTTTTACCAAGTTTGCAGACAGATCAAATCAATAGCATCATGAGAGGTGGCAGTTGCCTAGGTATGTCTCCACAGCATGTTGACTCTGAACCCTAATTATGAAAATGTGTATGTCACCACCTAATACCTCCCTGTTGACTGTATTATTAAAAATATCTTGTCTATGCACTTATCCAGTCTGGTCATATTGTCTGTTCATTTGAAAGGACTTTCCCCAAGAATAAGGCTGAAATGTTTAAATGTGGGATAGAGGACTAAGCATTAGGTTTGAAACACTTAGACTCTCTGGAACTATAGGTTCAAATACGGGTAGAGTAACTCCAATTAAAGTACCATTCAGTTTACTGTGGGTGATCCTTAAAGTTCCAACAGCTGAATGGGGGGCCTATGAAGAGACTTTAGCCTGGTTATGCAACAGAGTCAGGTCCAGTGCACAATACAAACATTAACTGTGTTCTAACTGGTTCAGGGGATTTAGTTATCCTTGCAGTGTGGACGGGCCCTTAGATGAACTCTTAAAAAACCAAGCTCCTGTCTTTGCCTGCATTTCAAGTACTGGAGTGTACTTAGCCCTTTGACAATGCACTACACAAGAGACTGAGAGTGTAAGAAATCTTCCCCCAGCCTTGTGCTCCTGTTCACGGTCAAGCAAAATCTAGGCCCTTGCATTCTCAGCGGGCAAGGACTAGGGGACTGTAGAATCAACCACTTCCAAGAGGAGGCAAGAAAGGTCAGAGAAGGGCTGATAACAGGGGTGAAGAGAGCATGCTGCAGCCTGTAAAAGGTTGTAGTGGTAGTGTCCTCTGACTTACAATGCCTCCAACTTCAGCCACTTGGCACTATGCTCCTTTAACAGATGGGAAACTGAGAGAGGACAAAGTGATTTGCCAAAGCCATAAAGGATGTCACCCAAGACTAGAACCCAACTCCCAAGCCTGTGCCTTAATAAGAATGACACTCCTCCAGTTGTGTTTTTCTGGTATTATAAATAAATAACAAGGAGAACAGTAATAGTAAAGTCTTTTCATGACACGTTTGGCCAACACAAAGGACTGCAAAATGCAGAGTTCTATTTGATATTGCCCAGTGCATGAGAGTTCTTTATATTTAAAGAAGGCAGAAGACAAGCACCTATAAATTCAGCAACTACATCTGTCTATATTTCTTTTCTTATTACAATATAACTGTGTAACTACTTTGGATGAAACATTAAGAAGCAAATGAGGAATCTGAGTACAAATCCACTCATCACAAACGAGACCTTCAAGCGAGAGATCACAAATGAGACCTGAAAGAGAGAAGACACTTTATTTATTGGGCACAGTTATGTTGCTTTTAAAATATATATTTTAAAAATCCTTTTTTCCAGTTTTGGAGACACAAGTTGTGCCACATCCATTCTACCAGCTATTATATCTCCCTGCCTCACCCTGCAAAAAAACATAAAGCCAATGAAATAGCCAAAGCAGAGGGAGCACTTTATAATGCTCTGGAAGATCTTCTCTTTGACCAACCAAATAATGGCTTTGACAGGCACTAGAAGAATTCACATTCAGCTCACCCTGTCGGTTGGAGTGCTGGAGGGCAGTATGAACAGGACGCACACTCAGAACACTCCCTAAAACAGTGGCAGGTAGTGTGGGTGACTGAACTTGGAGCTGGAGATCAGAAATACCTACCAGTTCCAAACATAACACTGCCACTCAGAGTGGACTGATCCAAAGTCCAGTCAAATCACTGGGACCCTTTATATTTATTCCAGTGGTCTTTGGAGCAGGCTCTGTGTAGCACTGAGCAAGTAACTGGAGCTGGATGGTAAGCAGTTTTCCCGTCCCAGGAAAATATTTGTGATTTCAAAAAGTTTCCCCATCCTGAATCTGGATGAGAAGTCAAAATCTCAAAAATGTTCTCAAAAAGTTGGTTTGGATCAATCAAAACATTTTGTCCAATAATTTCAAAATGTTTTGATTCACTTTCAACTATTTATTATTATTTTTTAAAAAACTCTAATGAGCTTACATTTTGAAACAAAAGTCATTTGGAATGAGGACACTGGCATTTTTCATTTCAACAATTTCTAAAACTAATTCTCCAAAAAAATTTTGAGTCAAGAGATTAGTCAAAACTGACCCTTTATCACAAACAGTTTAGGTTTTTGCAAATCAACTTTTTTGTTTTTGACAGGAAAATATCTCATTGAAAAACTGCCAA